>NC_035437.2:137266370-137566370 GCF_002127325.2 Helianthus annuus | reverse complement strand
TTTGATGTAGAGATTGAGTGCCATATCATGGGGGGAAGTTCGATTGATGATGATTGGGAGTTCACATCTCCTTCGAATGCACTTCGAACGCTTGTTTTGGTTGGAAGAACAGGTAATGGGAAAAGTGCAACAGGGAATAGCATCCTTGGAAGGAAAGAATTTGCATCAAAGGCAAGCTCTGCTGGTGTAACAAGTACTTCCGAGCTCAGAACAGCTGTGTTGAAAGATGGGCAGATGCTTAATGTCATAGATACTCCTGGTATTTTAATTATTTATTAAAAGTTGTAATAGTTTCTTTTATCTTTTGTTTAATTTTGGATCGCTAACGGGTAGTACAATGGTAGGACTGTTTGATTCCTCTGTTGATACTGAATTTATTGGGAAGGAGATTGTTAAATGTATAAATATGGCGAGAGATGGTATCCATGCTGTTCTTGTTGTCCTCTCGGTTAGGAATCGGTTTTCAAAAGAAGAAGAAGCTGCGATAAGTAGTTTAAGGACTCTATTTGGGAGCAAAATTAATGATTATATGATTGTGGTTTTTACCGGTGGGGATGAACTTGAGGACAATGAACAAACTTTGGAAGAGTTCTTAGAAGACTATCCCGAATCATTGAAGGTTAAATATATGCCAAAACATGGTTTTTGACATTTTTCTTGTTTGATATTGAGTTTACTATATTGATGAGATCTTTTTTAGAAATTGACCAATATTCAAAAGTTAAAACTAATAATTGATTATTGGTTCAGGAAACCCTTGGCCTGTGTGGAGATAGATGTGTTCTTTTTGATAACAGGACAAAAGATCAAAGGAAAAAAATGCAACAAGTACAAGAATTACTCTCTCTTGTCAACTTGGTGTTGACCAAGAACAACGGGAAACCATACACCGATGAGATCTTTAGTGAATTAAGGGTGAAACACATTTTTTTCATCACCGTTATACATTCTTATTATTGAAATGTTTGTTTTTGACCAATCGTCAATGTTGCATAAACTATACATGTACTAACAGAGAGGGACTATGAAGCTTCACGAACAAACAGAAGAAGTTCAAATGTTGGAGGGATATACCAAACAAGAAATATCTGAGCTAACAGAACAAATGTATAAATCATATGAAGAGCAGCTTAAGCGAATTACCGAAATGGTATTCCTTTTTTTTTCAAATGATATTAGCTTAGCTGTGTAATTTCCTGCCTTTATTATTAATGATAATACCATATATATCCTTTGTTTGCAAATTCTTATCTTGGTAGCATGAAATTTGTTTTAATTGCATAGAGAAGTAGGCATATAGCTTAATTACACAAAAAGATATACTAAACTACAAATTTCTGAAGCTATTTTTTTAGAAAAGAAAAACCAGTTGTTGACTATGATGTTTCAAGGTTTGTGTGTTAGCAAGGGTTAACAGATCTTTCTTAAACAACTTTTTCTGTTTTATTTTACTTAAAAATCATGGTCATTTTTAGTGTCTGTCAAAACGGGTCAAATCAATCTTCAACGGTTGGCATAGTTGTAAGTGATTCCCTCTGGCTGGTTTAAATCCGATTTCCCCTCGCTTTCGCCTTTACGCCCCTCGAAGGCCACCTGCTCAATACAAATTGTGTTTTACCTCGACGTTGGGTAGCAGGGTGTTGGTGGGGCCTGTGAGTTTTTCGTTGACGGGTTCTCATAGTCATAAGAAAAATGGGCCAAGTCGGTTTGGGTTGACCCACAATCTTTTGTTTATTATTTTGAACTTCTTTTTATTAATAATTAATGTGTTATGCATGATTTCAAAAAAATGTATTATCAAAAATACTAATCATAAAACTTCTATTAAAGCATCTTAGGTGGTGGTTGATTTTGACACAGAAAACTTATTTTATTGTTACCCATATGAGATAAAAACATAACCTATATCGTTAGCATGGTTTGTATTTGTAATGAAGCTCAATTGATGATTTACAGGTTGAGTCGAGGTTGAAGGAAACGACTACAAGACTTGAACAACAATTGGCTGAAGAACAGGTGGCCCGGTTGAAGGCTGAAGAAATGGCTTATGCTGCTCAAGCGAAATCCAATGATGAAATCCGGAAGCTCAGAGAGAATTTAGAGAGAGCCCAAAGGGAGACCGAGGAGCTACGAACGAGAGCTGAAAGTGGCAAATGTGCTATTTTATAAACTTATGGTTGGTGGTTCCTTTCTCCTAAAAACATGTATTATAACGGTTGGATAACCTTAACACTCGTATGTTCCAACTCACGTGGATTTCTTATATCTTATTATATAAGATCTAATTTACATCTAAGTTATATATATAATAACCGGAGTCATTTATTTTCATGATTGTTACGTGTGGCTTTTTTTTTTAATATTATAACATGCATAATGGTTATTGTATGATAGAAAATACCTTGCTTTAAACGCACAGTGCGAGGGGAACTTAGGCAACTGGTAGATCGCTTCTGATTGCTTGAGGTGATAGGCATCATGTGTGCCTCTTGTACATATGGTTTTTTAGGTTATACATAGAGGTTGCTTATATATTTAACCATTAACCGTAATAGAGAACTGGGCAAGATGTAATGAGATTTGACCCAAACGATGACTTGAAAGAAGAAAAACACTATCAGAATGAAGACCGTACCACTAACTAATAAGATGATGGTTGGTCCCATTCAGTATGTATTGATCAGTTCACATAAAACACCAATTTTAGTTATTATGTTAGCTCACAGGAATCATCAAGACATGGCAGGTGTAATGTGAAGTTGGGTCAATGTATGAGATTACAATTTTTATAACTCGAGTTCAGAAAAGAATAGAACATGAAGCTCGTGCAAGAACTTAAACCATTCATTTATCTTTCGTCTAAATGCTCTTTGCATACAGATTAAATTAAAAGAGAGAAATGAAACAGAGGAGCTGTTATCACTTCTATACTCCCTGTCACATTAATAAATTACAAAGTTAACAACAAAGACAAGCCTGAAAAGATCTAGATAACAACCACGATGAAAAGGGGGAAAGAGACTCGTGGTTCACGTGATGATACTTGATGCGCATTCTTGGGATGACGCTTCGTTGGGATTGGATGACCAAAAGGTAGTAGTGACTAACTCAATGTACGACGGTGAAGCTCTATTAGAGTATAATTAAAAATTCCGAAATAAAAAACCATCCATATTCTACTTACATGTACATTTTTAGAGTATATATGCGCATGTACTCTTCTAGGTATGTATTTGAAAAATAACATTCCAAAATTATCTTAGGTACGAAATTAATACCATTTATCTTGTCAACATAAATATAATACCTACTCGTTAGCTTAAATGACCTTTACTGTTAATATCAGTGTTGTTAAAACCGGATTGGACTGGTGTATGGGCTGGGAACCATACCATTTCATGGTTTGGTTCGCATGGGCTAACTTAACTAGCTTTGGATTAGCCGGTTTCTAGTGAGTAGTGATTGAGTCTGTTTAATGTAACTATACACACACATAATGCATAAAAGCAATCAAAGTAATGTATTGTTGAAAAAAGAGAGTAAAGGTTACAAGAGCAAAAAAAAAAAGAAAAATTGTTATCGAAAAAAAGTACATTAATCTTAGTGTTAACTCTCTATTACCTCTTAAGAGTAATTGTAATGAGGCTACGAACTGGCAATAAAAGGCCAATAGACCATGTGGAGGACTAGAGGATGTTTGGATCAGTGGCGGAGCTAGCCCAAAAATTCAGGGGCATCCCAAATTTTTTTTTTTTTTGGATAAGAGGTATCCTTTAATATAAAACTGAAGTTTTTTATTTTTATTTTTTTTACACTACGAAAACGGTATGAAGACGGGGTTAGGGCTAGCCCGTGCTACCCCTTCTAATACAGTAGCTCCACCCCTGGTCTGAATGGAGATATAATAGACGTTTCATTAGTCATCTTGGCTATGGTGTTTCTTGGGACACGAATGCTCACGAAATGGTGATGGTGTTGGCACACAAAACTTTCTCTTTTTTTCTTCCAATTTAATTAAATTATGTTATAAGGTTCATTGTTAAATGTTTGTATTAGCACAAAAAACTCGAACCCGGATCCGGAAAAAAAACCCGGAACCAGGTATTATAAAAATCGGGTTTTCTATACCCGAACCTGAACCCGACCCTACCCATATGGTAGGGACCGGGTATTCATATTTGATCTAAAACCCGAACCCGAAACCGGGTTTTTTTATACCCGAAACCTGATTATTATAAATACCCGGAACCGGTTTTTATAAATACCTGGAACTGGGTTTTATAAATACCCGGAACTGGGTTTTTTATACCCGGTTATATAGCTACCTCTAGTTTTAAGTAGATGCATCTTTGAAAATATGATTACACACACCTAATTTTGGACATTCCACTTTGATGTAATCTTGTTTAATTATTAAGTTTCTAATGATATTTGAAGTATTTGGTCATTATTCCCCTCTATTCGCTGGAAAGATCCATTGGTGTTTGTCTAATACAAAAAAATGAAAAATTGATGGAACTTGGTTAAAACATAACATAGCAAATAAAATATATTGTTGTTTATGTAATCCAAATGGATTCAAATCAGGACTATTCCTTCGATCTAGCACTATCGAATTTAAATTTAGAAATGTCATTAAAATTTCAATAGGCACAATCCACTAAAACATATAAAGAAGCATTAATACCCAGTCGAGTTTTTTTAATACCCGGTGCGGGTTTTTTCCCAACCCGATGCATACCCGAACTCTACCCGATGAATACCCGAACCGAACCCGAACCCGGAAATAGGGTATTATAATACTCGGGTTTTATAAAACCCTACCCGAACCCGGGTATATAGGGTATACATTTTTGGTAGGAAACCCGGACCCGACCCGGTTTTTAAAAAACCCGATTTTGTAAAACCCGATCCTACCCGAACCCGATTCCATACCCGGAACCAGTTTTTAAAAAAAAATTAAAAAACCCGATTTGTGCACCACTAGTTTGTATTAAGAATTATTATTTTTCTTTATATTTAAGAAGTTTTGGGTCACTCAATTAAAGAGTCCAACCAAGGTTAGTTAGAATAGAACTATTAGCCCATAAGAAAAGCCCAAAACTTATCCTAAGACCTAAGAAAGCCCACCGTAATAATTTCATATCTTCTCTAGCTTTCCTGGTTGCTGTTTGGCCCTAATTCCCTCTTCACTTCACTGCTTTACACATACAGCAACCAACGAACTCCGGTAAGATCATTTCTTCCACGTCTCAATACCGGTTCAGATCTGTTCTTATTTTTCATTTTCTGTAATTTGATTCACAACCTCCATATAGTTAAAATCTGTTACTGTCTGTGATTAATTGGCCACTAGAGTATCGGAATCAAACGGTGTTTACACAACGGTAGATACTTTACGTTGTTAGGTATTTACTACCGCTGTTTTTATGATCCAAATCATGTGTTGGTTGGTTGTTATACCATCAGAAACCCTAGAAATTAGAATCTTCAAAACCCTAATTTTATCGTTTTATTATTATTTCAACTGGATATGTAATTGTTGAAACTTGACAGGAAACAGTTTATATCACATAATATATGATTTGTTACTTTTATATTACATATAGTTATAACTAGATAGTTGATGTGTTATATTTTTATTGTTCAGGTTACAATAACCTTCAAGGCTACTGCATTTCAAATATCGGCTGATTTTTAATGGCGGTATGTTACGGTTTTACTTTGATAACTTGTGGAGTTTATAAGATTGTTTTTTCATATTGTTTGTCTACTTTTGATGTGTGTCTCAGGTTGAAAGACTTTTTAAAGATGAAGCTACCGAAGAAAAGGGTGAACGAGCCCGTATGGTGAGTTTTCTAAGACTCTTGGAATCTGTCTTGTTTTTTTTATGCTTTTGGTTTGCTCAGCTGCACTTACTTATGATAGTAGCAACCAATGTTTAATTGTTTTCATAACCGGACCGCCACCGGTCATTGATTCTGGCGCCTTACGGGTTCACTAGTCGCCGGTATGGTCAGGTCGGTGAAAAAAACCGTATGACACCATGAGTCCATGAGTAATTTAAAAGTTCAGAATATAAATATATAACTAATCTAAAACAAAATATCGAAATACTATTTATTTATTTATTTTTGTGTGGATTTTGTAATATTAGTAAAATCTAAAGCCTCAAATAAACATGATATATAGTAATAACTCAGAAAATGAGATTTCTGATGGAGAAAAAAACAAAAAGAAATTAAATTCAGTTCGGCTTGTAGCCAGCTGGCTCAAATTAAGGCGCTTCAAAGAGACACAACTGAACCAATTATGTGTTCGGTTCTCAGTTTGGTTCGGTATTGAAAACACTGGTAGTAACTAGCATGTCTTTTATTTATTGTAAAAAATCATTATTGATTTATTGGATACAAATTATCTTTCACGATGCAGGCATCCTTTGTTGGAGCCATGGCAATAGCTGACTTGGTCAAAACAACCCTAGGGCCAAAAGGAATGGTCTGTCTTCTTTTCTATTTTGTAACATGTATAATTTAGCTAATAAATTTTGATCTGCATATTTGTCTAATTAATTATTTATAATTATATCTTATTTGCAGGATAAAATATTACAGTCTACAGGTAGAGGACACAGTGTCACTGTCACTAATGATGGTGCCACTATCTTAAAGTCCCTTCATATTGACAACCCTGCTGCTAAGGTTCTTATTGGTATCCTTTGAATTGTAACAGTGTTTGTGTTTTATAATTATCATATTATCATTTTCAACTTTTTACATTTAAAAAAAATTTCGATATGTGAGTTAGTATCTAATATAATCACTAAGGAGGCGGTGAAGAGTGCTATAGACTTGAGATTTTTCACAAAAAAATTTAATCAAGTTTTTGAAGTTTCTTAATAAAAAATTAGATATCTCAAAAGTGCAAGATGATGAAGTGGGTGATGGGACTACTTCAGTGGTGGTTTTGGCTGGTGAGCTTTTGAGGGAAGCTGAAAAGTTAGTAGGATCAAAAATTCACCCGATGACAATAATTTCAGGTTTTTTTTTCGTCTTTTTTTTGTCTGTTAGTTTTTTTGTTAATTTCAGTTTAAATTGTGTATTTACGTTAAAATGCTTGATCGTTTTTTCAGGTTTCCGTATGGCTGCTGACTGTGCTCGTAAAGCATTGCTGGACAGGGTCAAGGATAATAAAGATGATGCAGGTTGTTATTGGTGACATTAGTTATACTAGTTCATCTTTCATTATGTGATTTTGCATTTATAGTTTATTTTGGTCACTTTAAATATTTACAAATCTTAAGATATTTTGTTCATTTGAGAGTTAAGGTTCATAAAAGCAGGAAATCAGTACCTTTTCTCTATTCTAGGCTTATTTAAATTATATTTATTGTTTTTTTTTTGTTTCTGCAGAAAAATTCAGGTCAGATTTGATGAGGATTGCTAAGACTACTTTGAGCTCGAAAATTCTCTCACAGGACAAGGAACATTTTGCAAAACTGGCTGTTGATGCTGTTATGAGGCTGAAGGTGAGTTTCTGCCTGTATTTATCAACTATTTAAAGTAGATAAATGTTTTTATGACCTAAAACTCTAAAAGGGGCAAAAGTTTACATCATTACATGTATTAATGTCATCATTTATTAAAAAAAAATCTTTATTAGTTGTTTCTGATAATTTCTTTGAATATGTTAAGGGAAGCACAAACCTGGAATCCATCCAAATTATCAAGAAAGCTGGAGGGTCACTAAAGGATTCGTTTTTGGATGAGGGGTAGGTCAAAATCAAATAACGTTATTCTTTTATTTTACTATTATTGACTAATACGAAACAGATTTCACATAAGAAGATGATACCCTAAATGTAATTGGTATAACATTTTTATGCAGATTTATTCTAGACAAAAAGATCGGCCTTGGGCAACCAAAACGCATAGAAAATGCAAACATTTTGGTTGCAAATACTGCAATGGACACTGATAAAGTAAAGATCTACGGAGCACGTGTTCGGGTAGATTCAATGGCCAAAGTTGCTCAGATTGAAGGAGCAGAAAAAGAAAAGATGAGAGAAAAAGTGCAAAAGATAATTGGTCATGGGATTAACTGCTTTGTTAATCGACAGTTAATATACAATTTCCCTGAGGAGTTGTTTGCTGATGCTGGCATTCTTGCAATCGAGCATGCTGATTTTGATGGTATTGAACGCCTTGCTTTAGTTACTGGTGGTGAAATAGCATCGACTTTTGATAACCCAGAGTCTGTTAAACTTGGGCACTGCAAACTCATTGAGGAGATTATGATTGGTGAGGATAAGTTGATCCACTTCTCGGGTGTTGAAATGGGTCAGGCTTGTACCATTGTTTTGAGAGGAGCAAGGTATGTCATATATTTTATGTATATATTATTAATATTAATATTTTTTGTCTTAAGACGTATAGATTCACTTTTTACGTTAGTATTTAGCAATATTCTCATCATATCTAAACAAATTTGAATCTTCTGTGAGGTGGTATGCTAAAATGTATGTTTTTAATATTTGATATTGTGATCTATAATTAACCGTAACAAAATATGCTGGAGGAGATAATTTTCTAAATGTGTTTCTGTTTGAAATTGTAATTATTTGTTTTCTAAATATTCCACAAATTCCGAATATTTAAGAAGCTAACAGATAACATGCTAAAAAGTCATTTTTTTCACATTTTATCAAGTATTCTTATTTAAAATACAATTACTTAAAAACATATATTCAGTTAATTATCTGTTAACTATGTTTTTAAAGATATATATTTCACTAGTTCACTATTTATTAGCATCGTTATCATTTAAAATGTGAGTAAAAAGAGGGGAAAATAATGGCGAAACTAATTATGATACTAATTATCCGAAAACTAATTATTTAATCCTTAGATAAGCAGGTGATCAGATAATCAGTTGTATATCCCCGTCTTAAAATTTTAATAATCTTACATGCTGACCCCTATGGTGAATTTAGATTTCTGACATTGGTAAGGCCATCCGTAGTCATAAAGCCCCTTTGTGGGCGTTATGCGACACGTGTCGTGCCACGTCATACAGGGGCTTTATGGGGCGTTATGTCACTTGAGTCCGTAGTCATAAAGCCCCTACCTCATCATTACTCAATTAATTAATTTTCAATTTTTTAATTAATTTCTAAACCTTTTAAATTAAAAACATTACATTAAATAAAAAACATTAAGTTTTTTAAAGTTATTTTACAAGTATTAAAACTGCCATATTTTTTAACTTTCAAAAACAGGGACCAAATGTATTAAGCATGTAAAGCAAAAACTTTCAAAATCAATTGTGTATTAAGCAAAAACAACAGGGACTAAATGTGTATTAAGCAAAAACAGGGACCAAATGTGTATTAAGCAAAAACTTTCAATATCAAATACCTTCCGCCGCCTCCTGTCTTCTTCTCCAATTTTCCGGCGAGTTGGCATTCGATTTTCCGGCGACTTGGCATTCGATTTTCCGGCCGAATCCTATGTCTTCTTCTCTCCTATGTCTTCTTCTCCGATTTGCAGGGACTAAGTTTGTATAAAACCAAAACTATTCAAGAACCATCACGCCGCGAAGATTATCGCGCTTCAAAAAAATTTTCGAGCATAGCGCCCTTGGGGGCGGTGTTTCCGGCGCTATAATGGCGCGATCTCCATTTTGGGCGGTATATCAAGCCCCACTACGTTCAACCTAAGGATGGCACTAATTCTCATTTTTTGCAGCTTTCATGTTCTCGATGAAGCAGAAAGATCTTTGCATGATGCCTTGTGTGTGCTGTCTCAGACAGTAAACGACAGTAGGGTCCTCTTAGGTGGTGGATGGCCTGAGATGGTGATGGCAAAGGCAGTGGATGAGCTGGCACGAAAGACCCCGGGCAAAAAGTCTCATGCCATTGAAGCTTTCTCACGCGCCCTCATTGCAATCCCAACAACTATTGCTGACAATGCTGGTTTAGACAGTGCTGAGTTAGTAGCTCAACTTCGTGCTGAGCACCACAAAGAGGATAGCAATGCAGGGATTGATGTGATCACCGGCGCTGTAAGTGACTAGAGCTGTTCACTTTAAATTGTTGGTTTTCATTATAGAATTCCATTACAATAATAAACATTTTAAAATGTGTATGGTTACAGGTTGGAGATATGTCAGTGCTTGGAATATCAGAGGCGTTTAAGGTGAAGCAGGCTGTATTGCTCTCTGCAACCGAAGCTGCAGAAATGATTCTGAGAGTCGATGAAATCATCACCTGTGCACCGAGAAGGAGAGAAGATAGGATGTAGGTCCATGCCATGTGTCGTTAACCGATTGGTTATGTGCTCTTGGAGTTACTAAGATCAGACTAGTTGGGTTGGGTATGGGTTTTGTTTGGTTTGGTTTTTAGTTTTACGAGGGTGTAGTACCTAAAACCTAAGTTTTGTTTGGTTATTTGCTGTAGCAAAATGTCGCATTACGTCATCTGTTCTTTATTCTGAAGGGAACTATATCTTGAACTATTGTCACGAGGCATGTATCCAGTCTCTGTGTTTAAATGTTATCGACTTGAGTGGCAAAATGGATGAGTTGGGTTTGTGTAACGGGTCAAAATGTTTTTGGGTTAAATTAAGTTTCAGTCAGATTAGATACTTGCGGCGGCGGTGGTAGTGATGATGGTGGAAGTGGTGGTGGTGTGGTGGATGGTGGAAGTGGTGGTCCGGTGGATGGTGGCATTGGGTTAAGAGGATTATCCATTACAAATTACAATGCTGCTCAATCCAGGGTGGCTAAAGAAAACATTTGATGTAAAATTTGCACATCTTTTTGCCCATTAAACATCTCTACTAGATCCAAAATTTGCCCTAGTTCATTGAAACAGTTTATTTTCAGTCACTTTATTTACTTACCAAGTTCAAAACCCTCTTTAAGTTCATTGAAACAATTTATTTTCAATCACTTTATATACTTACCAAGTTCAAAACCCTCTGGTTGGTGATGCTCATCGGTGGTTATAGGTTATTGCTGTTGCTGTTGGGCAACTTCCCTCCTTTTATCCAACAAAAACTCTTCAACAATGTTTTTGAACCACTTGAAGAAAAGTAAACCTACTTAGCAAGGATAATATGAAAACATTTATTAAGAACTGCGATTAATTATGTATAAAGTTATGTATAAAAGAATACAGTTCTAAACATGTGTAACGAAATGATAAAATTTCAAGGAAAAAGGTTATGCATCATGACAAGTGTCCGCACAAACTCAACACTTCACATGATGCTCAAATTTTCTCACAAATTTTCTTTTATAGTACACACATTTTTATAATGAAAACTTCATGACATGTTAGACCATGTGTACTCGTGTAATTCCAGGGCTTTTTTATGCCCATCCACACCCAAACACGTAGAAAATTTAGCTGGGGCGTGCAAAATACAACGCCTGATGGGGATTGAATTCAACCAGTCACATTTAATCTTCTTCTTCTTGTCCAATAGTTTTTTTTGTTGGTTTATTTTATTTTATTTAATTTTTACACCCCTTTAAACATAATGCCCCACAATGTCCACATCCCCATTACACCCATTTTAGAAAACGCCTAATGATGCCCCATTGCTGACTATACTGTCACATAGCGCAAAACACCCAAGGGTGGTGTGTTAACCACTATAGATGGTCTTAGAATCATAATCATTCTTACACTTTTTATTACTTTACACTTTATTTTTTAAACAAGTGTTGTGTTATTCAAAGCATCTCAATAATTTTGTTTTCTTTATGCATCTTTTGGGTTACAATGTTAATATCGATGCTACGAATTCTAATTTGTGGTGTGACTCCTTAAAATTGAAGGCAAAGATATGATTAAAATATTTGTTAGTCAAATTTGGTTTAGTTTGACCAAATGCGATTCTCACTCGAATTAAAACCAAAGCTTCAAATCCAATATATATATATATATATATATATATATATATATATTTATAAATTATGGATACGTTTGAAATATTACTTGGGCTGAAAATTTTCCTACTAAGGTCATGTGTAGTCATAAAACCTTTTTGTGGGCGTTATGCGACACGTGTCGTGTCACGTCACACAGGGGCTTTATGGGGCGTTATGTCACTAGAGCCCGTAGTCATAAAGCCCCTACCTCATCATAACCAAAGTGTAAAATGCAGGGACCAAAGTGTAAAATGCAGGGACCAAAGTGTTTTAATGCAGGGACCAAAGTGGAAAATGGAAACAACAAAACGCCGTGAAAAAACTAGCGCCCTCCCCCCATTTTCATCTCATAAAGCCCCCCGTAATGGTGTTCAAGGGCTTTATGGGGCTTTATGAGGTGAGATGGAGCCCCACTACACAAGGCCTAACAAGACCATTCTCAACCAATATCTGTGAGGGATTCGTGGGTGAGGTGGCATGCACAGGGAGGGACCAGGGCTAGAGGAGGTCGTTTGTGCCCAAGCGTCTGAGCAGACGAGAAGAATGGGGCCGGGTTTGTTTTTCTTTTTTCCCCCTTTTGCGGCCACAAACACATTTTTCCAACCCCACCCCACCCCCAAAAACCATTATAAATAATTATGGGAGTGTCTGAGATCTCTTTTCAACTTCTCCTTCTCAAAAGTCTTTCTAAAAAACAATAAGTAAGAAATCCTGACTTCTTTTCTCCTTTTTTAAAGACATAATTAGCTCCAAAAGTCCTTTCATGGTGTCTGAGATTCCTTTTGATTTCAAAAGTCCTTCTCAGATGGTGTTTGAGATTCCTTTCCTTCTCAAAAGTTTCTTAGCTTCAAAAGTCCTTTTCAAAAGGAATCCCAAATACCCACTATATATAACCATTTTCTTTCACTTTTTTCTTCAGACCTTTAATACTTATTTCTTTAAAATCTTTAAAATAACTTAACATATATTCTCTAGGGTGGAGATACAATAAAAAGTTTATTTGGCTAAGAAGGCTAGGAAGTGATCTTGACCATCCATTTAGTAATCAAGGGCTAAGATTAAATGATGAAAATTGAAGGAAAGAAAAGAGACGTGTGAGTTTGTTTAGGGGCATTCTAGTCAATCCAATACAATAGTTTCTCTCTCCTCCAATTCCCCCCATTTTTTAAACGTTAATAACTCTTTCATACGACATTATTTTTTTATAAAAATTCCACCAAAAAAACGAGCATTTTTTATCTTTAAAACGAGTATACTATTGCTATATTTTCGATTTTTTTTTTTGAAAACCCAGTTGCGTAAAACGCAATGGAAAAAACCCAGTTGCGTAAAACGCAATGGAAAAAAAACCTAAAAAATGGCATTTTTCTAAAACGCAATGCACAAAAAACACAAAAAAATGTCTTATTTGTAAAATGCAATGGCCAGAAAACACAAAGAAATGTCTTAATTCTAAAACGCAATAGCCTAAAAACTCAAAAGAAAACGTAGTTTCGAAAACGCAATGGACTGAAAACACATAAAAATGTGTTTTACCTAAAACGCAATGCACAAAAAACACAAACACATGTGTTATTTCTAAAACGCAATGGATAGAAAACACTTAAAATGTCTGTTTTCTAAAACGCAATGGACTGAAAACACATAAAAATGTGTTTTACCTAAAACGCAATGCACAAAAAAAAAAACACAAAGAAATCTCTTATTTATAAAGGGCAATGGCCAGAAAACACTTAAAAATGTCTCCTTTCTAAAATGCAATGGCCTAAAAAAACAAAAGAAAGTGTTTTCTGTAAAACGCAATGGACTGAAAACACCTAAAAATGTGTTTTACCTAAAACGCAATGACTAAAAACACTTCAAAAATGTGTTTTTCTAAAACGCAATGACTAGAAAACGCATAAAAATGTCTTAGTTCTAAAACGCAATGGCATAAAAACACCAAAGAAAGTGTTCTCTCTAAAACGCATTGAACCAGGACAATAGTTGTCTGTGAATTATCTGAACCAGGAATGCAGTTCTAAAAACGCAATGGCATAAAACTTACAGAAAATTTACAGTTTTCCAGAGAATTTGTCTGTGAATTGTCTGAACTACGAATGAAGTTTTCCAGAGGCAAATTTCTAGAAAATTAATTTTTCTCATGCATTTTTATTAAAGCAATTTAATCGAGGGGCTATGCCCCTTGGACCCCGCCAGGGGTTGCTGCCCCTTGGACCCTGCTACCAGGGGCTGCCGACTCCGGACCCCGCTAAGATCGTAAAACGCAATGACTAAATCAAAAACCCATATCGTAAAAATAAAATTAAAGAATTTCTTACATGGATCGAAGCCGGTTTCTTTAACGATTGACGAAATTTGAATGATAGAAACACTTATGAGCGATCGAATCGAACGGATCGAGTGATTATCTTCAAAAAATCACGGGAAAAAAACGAGATTTTGAATGAAATTAAACTGGGTTTTCTTCAAAAAAAAAAAAAAAAAAAAAAAACTGAAAAACACGTTGATCGGTGTTTGAATCATTGATTGGTGATGAAAATCGCACTATAATGTAGAGATTATTAAGATAGAAAGTGAAGAAATGGTTGAAGATGGTGGGTTTTAAAAATGGTGGGTTTTGAAATTACTGGGGAGAAGAAGGAAGAAGAAAGGATATGATTGACTAAAATACCATTCCTCTTTATTTTAAATTTTGCCACATGTCATAATCCTATTGCCTCCTAACCTTACTAGACAAAATAAACTTCCTATTTGATCATTTCCCATATTCTCTAAGTTCTTAATCATGGATCCAAGCCCAACCTCGTTTACGCAACTAATAAGTGACGACACTTCCAAAGAAACCCAAACATGTATCCGCCATTCTAAAGATGCCCAATCCCACGATTTCAAAATCTCAGGTTCTCCCAGTTTCAAAATGCCACATTCTCTCAGTTTTATAATATCGGGTTCCCACGATTTCAACATCACGGGTTTCCTCATATTCAAGCCAACTCAACCATTGAGACATCCACACTAGCATCACCCAACAGTTTTGTAAGTGAATCTCCTTTCCCAATTCCCCACATCTAAAAAATGCTAGTAAAAACAAGAAGGGAAAAGTAGTTGCGTCGTTGGCTAAGGTCAATAAGCTTGTCAAAAGAAATTAATGAACCATAGCCGACGAGGAGTTACTAGCTAGGGTGTAAGTACACATATCGGTTGATTCCACCACATACTCCACCAAATCATAGGAGTGGGTTCATAACTATTCATTTACGGAGAACATACTAGTGCATATAGATCTGCTCACAACTTTCGGTCTCATTCGCACAAGAAAACAAACAAAGGTGAATAAATTTATTGAAAAATACACACACCTTATTGAGATAAAAAAGGAGAAGCGGTTGGTTTGATGACCAACTTATAACATGTGCTCGGGAGGGGTACGCCGCATATGAACAAAAAATGGAGGGTCATTCTTATATGAACATACGTGGCATGTTTTCAATGATCAACTAGAATGGAAGAATCAACCTACATCTACAACCAAGAACCACATGGAGCAAAGACATCCGCTTCGGCTGAGTACATCACATATGCTTTAAACTAGAGCCGGCAAAGCGTGTCAAGTCGTGTTAAAAGGGCCACAAACAACACGACATGATTAATATGTATCAAACACAAACATGGCCCGTTTAACTATACGTGCCATTTACTTAAAACGAACACAAACATGTTTAATAAACCATTTATACTTTATACGATATATAGCCTATTTAACCGAATTAAATATAGATAACCGATCACGTACAAGAACGCTCTCTTGTACGAAGTATAGGAGACAATGTGAGCCATTGATCTCTCAAGATCAATGAAGCAAAACCACGCGCTAGCATTTTCGTAAACATGAGCTTCAAAGAATTGAAAAAACAAATAGAGAAAAAGTATTCTGGTCCCTTCTCACTTAAACTCTCCCCTCTTGATATTCAAACGATATCATTTTTCATACGTTAATATTTAAAAAAAAAATTACACCGTATTAACAAGGATTTCATTCTCTTTAATTTGAGCAGCCTATTGTATAGTTTTCTTACAAAATTTCTACATGATTTTGAATACCCAACACATGACTAAGTGATTTTGAATATCCATTATGTGATTACGTAATTTCATTATAGTATAGTTGACTAAGTATTATTACGTGATTTTGAATACTCGTTTTGTTATTACGTGATTTCATTATAATATTTTATGTGAAACCACACACTGAGTGATTACATAATTACGTAAAAACAAAAACATGTAATACATAATATTTCATATGCAATGTCTAATCTTTCAGGTCTAATAACGTATTAAGGACAAATTATATACAAAAAAATTAGCCAATATCAACCTATAATAACCACATAATGTCGTATATTAGAGATTTAATCACATAATAAAGCATAAACAATCAAGTTTTTATTATTGAACGTGTAATCACGTAATAAACATAATTGTAATAACATTAGCTATAACAAATCATATTGAATGTCTAATCACGTAATAGATTTATATCAAATGTGCAATTACGTAATGGTCAAGGGTACGAATCACGCAGTGCAAAATGGTGTAAAATTATGAATAGAATATATTATGTTTTAAGAAAAAATAAAAAAAATGAAGTCAACAGACTTGGCAAGACACTTTGGCTGTATTTCTCTAGAATAATGGAATTGCATAGTAGTGTATTTTAGTTGAATTATTTTCTTTATAAGTAATCTATATGATATATTAATAGAATCAATCTAATCTATACAAGCAAACATATATTAATAGAATCAATCTAATTTGTACATGCCATAATAGACCAAAAATAGTGAATATACAACAGTTATTCCCACTTAAATTTAAAATGTATTACGACAATACCTTTGGACAGAGAGTTGAGAAGTTCGTGCATAGCAATTTCTCGACCCCAAGGAATCAAAGTTTTATTTTTCGGTAGAATTAAATATGTTATTTAAAAGAGGGGTTGCGGCGCAGCTTGTTACCCGTTTACCAGCCATTCTTATGTAATTTTTTTATCGTTAATGAAAAATTATATCCGCCATAGGAATACATCGTTCATGATTCAACATTTAATTTTTATTTTTAAAAATTGTTAAACCGGGAACAAATTTGAGTTCGGGAGAATCAATCATCCGAAGGTGCGATAGGAAGACGAAACTAATATAAAAAATGTGTCCGAAATGAAAGATGTGGAAAAGGGCACCCCTGAGTTTATGAAAGCCCTTTGAACCCGATGTCGCGTGAGCTTACAAAACTTTCAGAGTTTCGAGGCTGGATACTGATTTCCGTCAAGGACTTGTACTCTTTAACGAAACTCATATTTGCACAAAACAACACTAGTCCACCGATAGATACACATATACATCAAATCAAGAAATAAAGAAAATTAAAGAAGTAAATTGTTGATCTAAGTTGAAGATTGTATGAGTGTGTTGATTAGGCCGTTCCTATGTTTTCGGAGGCTCTAAGCGAACTACAAAGTGGAAGCCCTTTTGCAAAATAAATAAATAAATAACATATTTAGTAACAAAACTCTCATCCTTTACCGGCAATTATTTGTGGAATTTAGTTTTGTATATAACCGAACCGGATTCGATTTGACATTGCTAATAAGCCCTAAAAGCCTAACAACAAACTGAAATCAGCAAATAAGCCATAATTTACTAAACGAAAACTTAATATTAGTAATAATAGAATAAGCATAAGCCTTAAATAACAAATCAAATCGGCAAATACACCCTAATTCACTAAACAACAAAGGAGGATGTCTAACCTGGCCGAATTCCAAACTGAATCGCAAACAACAGGGTGCCTTTGCCAATGTGTTCCAACTTCTAAGTTCAACCAAACTAAATTCCAAACTGAATCGCAAAAAGGAGTGAGATAGTGAGTTCAAACTGAATTGCAAAATCAACAAATCACCAAACTGAGTTCCAACTTCTCCGTCGAGTTTCGGATCGAACATGTCTCTTTTTGTTCTGAATGTTGATGCTTGCTGCTGAACTATCTACCTGTTGCTGCTGTTTATTGTTTCTGCAAGTCTACAAGGTCTGCGACGAAAAACTGCCCAGCCCCTCATACATGTCTGATGAAAAACTGACCTTTGAATGTTGTTGACGAAAGACCTGCTGGTCTGCATGATGTTAACGAAAGACCTGTTGGTCTGCATGATGGTGACGAAAGACCTGCACTTGATCCTGACGAAATACCTGCTGTTTTTTGTCAGCTATGGTATTTCATCAAGAACTTTCGTCGGCTGATGATGTTTCGTCGTAGTGTTTCATCGGCTGCATATCTTTCGTCGACCTGCTTATATTTCGTCGACCATGTGCCTATATAAGCAGCAGAACTGCAGACAGAAAGTGGGACACACAGAACATAAAACATCGAGTGAACACAGAGAGATACACGAGAGACACCAGTGAGTTTGTGAGCTTTATGTAACATAATCTTGTAACAAAACTTCCTGGTTCTGAATATATTTGAGATTTAGACGTTGAATCTTTCTGTTTCGTGTTCTTATCTCGGTTTGCTTTCCCGGTTGGATTCCGCACAACCGGGTTTGTTCGTATACAAGGATTAGGCGACTAGATCCTCCGCTAGTTGAACCTACAGAAAGAATGCGTGAGGAGGATTCTCGTCATCTCTTTTCCTCTTCAATCTTTCTCTTTCAAGCAGGTTGTTGATGCACTTTGTGGATGCGGCTCGATTCAACTCGGTTAGGTTCGGCTCAAGACCGATGTCACGACATTCCTCCGTCGTGCGCCCCAGAGATCGACACACGAAGCACAAAGAGCCGCGAACCGTCATCAGCCGCCACATCACCATGATGATGTCATGTGAATAGATTATATTTGCATGCATATTGAACCTCAAGATTATGAAGATTGCATGGTTCACGAAGATTGATACATATTGACGAAGAAGTGCATGCATGGACGAACAATACATGCCACGAAGAGTTCCTATATGTGACAAAGAATGGAGTCTTCGTCATTGACTATATAGCAACGAAGAGTCAAGGTTCGTGGTGATTAATGGTTCGTCGAAAAGGTCCACGAAGACTCCATTTTCGTGGACTGATGAATGTTCGTAAGCCCAGTAACCACTCTTCGTATGGTTATTGGGTGTTGGGCCTATAAATACAGGCACTTGTCTAACATTTCAGGTGAGAACACAGAGTGAACATAGTGAGAGTATTCAGAGAGTTTGTGTGTTATCTTGTATCATCTCTGTAAACAAACTCCTTTGGTTGAATACATTTGAGCTTTAAACCGTTGAATCTTGTTCTTGTGTTTGTGTTCTTTGTGTTGGTTGCATACCCGCTTGGATTCCGCACTTGCGGGTGTGTTCGGTAACAAGGAGAAGGTTACTAGATCCTCCTCTAGGGACCTACACAGGTTCACAGGTACTTCTTCACATGTACTTTCACTGTCAGAAGACAATTCGTATCCGAATCTTCTGACTCTTGTACACTTTGTCAGGATGCTTCATGCTATGTCAGCAACTAACAGCATCTCATTCTTCATCAACCCCTTGTTTCTTGATTTAAATCAAGTTCTACAAAATTTGTAAAATATAGTATATAAATAACAATATATTAAAATAAATTAATGAAAAAAAATTATAGTATAAAAGGAATACAATTATTATTAATATAATTTATAAATATATTAAATAAATTAGATGTAGATAAATAAATAATGAAAGAAAAAGTAGATGATGAGATGGAGGTTTGGAGTGGTTTAGTCTTAAAGAAAAAAGTGGGTTCGGAAAGGTTATGGTTTAGAATAATATGACATTCTGATGTGAAAAATCTGGATTTTGGACGGGGCTCAACGTTGTGGATGCTGTTAGTGTCGTTCAGTTCTTGAGTTTGGAATTCCAAAGACTGCCACATAGACATTGTTGGAGTTGCTGTTACAACGAGTTCCGATTGAGGATGGAAACAAGCACGCTTCAAGCTCAATTTGGTCATACTAGTCGAGCTCACGGTTTAACCCATATTCTTTCATCTAGTTAATAGAAAATTGTATATCTCATCACCTCACAAGTTGTTCGATTTGAGACGATGATCTAGAAATTAAACCGCGTTTTCATTTGTTCGTCATATATTGAGTTCAAACACAAAAATGTGCTATAAACATTTAGTCACGGCAATATACCCAAATTATTTAGAGTGCCATAATTCATAAATAACAATCATATATAGTTGTCATAGTTGATAGTCTTGACCATATCATTACATTAAGTTTTCATACTTAATTAGGGTACGTTTTAAATTAAAACCACACAAAACCAAACTTCACGAAGTGCTTCTTCCAAACGTCCTACATAGAAGTAAACTTTACTCGAGTACCGCTTTGTTCACCTGAAAAACAAATTTATTAGTGTGACCAGTTCTCTACTTATATATTATTAGCTCTGAATAAGTTTCTAATAAATATCCATATATTATGATTTATATTTTCATTTTTCGCTCAATGTTTTTTTGAACAACTTTATAATCCTAAATACCACTTAATCAAGTTGCACTTGCAAGGTTTTGAATCAACATAACATTTGTGAACGATAATCACGAATGCCATTAGATCACAAGACAAGGCGCGTAATAATAAAATAAAACTGAATTAGCATGCATGAGTTTAGTAGTGTCTAAATTATACCAGATGTGAAGAGACTTGTTGGGATAGGGGGAATAAGGTGCAGGTGCCGGTGCTGGTGTGGGGGTATCCTCCAAAGGCCCTCCTATATTAAGTTGAAGGGCGCTCCTAGCAAGGTATGCTTCTATTACACGGTACCCTTCATTAGTTTGATCCACCAAATGCTGCTGCACCTTCTCATTCTCAGCAATCTGCAATCAAATTTCCAAATGGAAATCAATAAAAATCAATAATTAACGGATTTTGACCGTTGCAGTTACCCTTTCAGTAGTTGGTAGTGTTATGTTTCGCGTATTGTTAAGAATGTACAATAATAATCAAATCATGTTTTGCGTACCTTGGAGCGAAGGATTGTGTTGGTGTGTTCAAGCACAAGCTCCTGTTAAAGAGAAAGTAAGATATCTAGTATATTAAGATGTTTAATTTTATTAACACTAGATTAAGAATGGTAATTAAGGCACATGTAACCATCGAAAGTAATTAATGACTTACCCTGTTCTGTAGGGATTCAGTTTCTTCAAGTATCATGTCATGCTGTTGATCAAACAATATGATAACATGAGTAAATATTAAATTTATATTAATAAATGTTTTGTTTTGTTTTTTTTTTTTTTTTAATTTTAACGATGAGAACATGCTATCAGAAAACTTATGACACTGCCAACATTAGCAGCTAGGGTAGTGGCCTGCTAATCAAGCGGATTACATAGATTACATCTTACGCAATAGTGGAAGCATGATTCAAACCCAAGACCTCTGTTAGAGAGGAACCTGGCATTTACCACTGCACCACCCGTAAAAGGATATAAATGTTATAATATGCAGAATTACCTTCTTTGATCTGATCCTTGATATTGCTCTCTCAAGTTTTGTCTCTAGTTTCTTCAGCTCGTTAATGTTCAAAGAATCCAATCCTTCACCCTTAAGGTGCCTGAAATCAAATAGAATATAAGAATAACATAAAATGACTTACATAAAGCATTATTTGTGATTGAAATTTATTCATATTTTAAAGAATGAAATCTAAATAAGTAAATATATTTAATTATTTAACGATATATAACCCGGTTTCCTGCTATTTACTAAAAACCTTCACTTTCTTCGGAGCTCGAAGAAGTTATACATATGACCAGTTTTGTTTTGTTTTTTTTTTCTGTTTTTTTGTTTTTTTCTTTTTCAGAAAACCAATTTATATCAACTTTAAGACACATTCATGTAATGGGCTATTAGCGCATGTTGGTGCATATAGAAAGGAAAGAATGATGTGGTCTTTAATCAGATTAATTGTAGTCCGCAAGATATCATAGGAGAGATAAACTCGAGAGGTATGCTTGGGTTAAAAATAGATCATCCTGTAATTATATTAGCTGGGCGGATTGGTATAAATACCCTTTGTACATATTGTAATTTCTTGCCCTTTGCCTGTTTGGGTCGGGAGTGTTGTTTGTTTGTTTGGCCTTTTGCCCTTTTAGGTCGGAGATATGTTTTAATGAAGTTTAATTTTCAAAAAAATATAAATTCACCTGTTAGAATTCTGGCGGATTTTTATCTGTTGGCGAAGCTTCTTCGCCTCCTCCTGGTAATACTGCATGCACCAACAACACCATCAATTGAAATTATTATATTTATATTTTTTTTGGGTCAGGTTTTATTTACGTACGTCCTTGGATTTTGATAAAAAATGTTGCAAACATAATAAACATAAACATAATAATAATAAACATAATATAATTAATATTTGTTACAAAAGTTCATCGTAAAATAATATATTGATGATCTTACTTGAGCATTAATCTCTTGAGGTGTGAAATTGGTGTTTGATTCATCGGATTTTATCCTCTTGTACTTCTCTATAGTTGATTTTATGCTGTTGAATCAAATACATACCCTCAGTCAAATGTCAAAACTAACAGATATCAAATGCATACAATTTAACTCATACCTACTTGCACACAAGCAACATTTGGGGTTAAAAAAAAACTTGCACACAAGCTAGGGTTTTTTTTTTACCCCGGTGACTCAGAAGTCATAATTTCACATTTGTGTTTCCAACACAAATTTCTGTTAGCATGCAACAAAATCGAAAAGTTTTTGAGTATCAGTGTGGCACTGATAGTGGACTTGTACCAAGAAGGAAACTGTTACAAATTCAATGGCTCACCAAAAACTTGTAGTTCCAATTTCAAAATAACTTTACTTTTTTTTCATTTCTTTCTTTTTCAAATAAAACGTGTTGTATCTGTATATCAAATAAAACGATCATATTAATCAAGCACTTTTGCAAAAAAAAAAAAAAAAAAAAAAAAACGGAGATGCAAGATAATAACTTTTTAAAACTACAAAAACAATAAAAGTAAATTCATACTCACTTTTTTTGCTTTTAGCTTTTTTTTTATTAAATGCAACATGTAAAAATATGAGTTTTTTTACCATTCTAGTGTTGGTGGAAAAACTATTTACTAAAATGGTGTTCCTTGAAAAGTATTTAACAAAATAGTGTTCCTTGTTTATTTTGTATTTCCCTTTTCTTTTTAAACCAATGTATTAAACTTCTTTTATATTTCTATTAAATTAATCAAGTATCTATTTATTTCTTTGAATTTAATTCTCAGACTAACTATTTATATTTTTTAGCAATAATTATTGTTTTTTTCAACTGTTTATGCTTTAAATTAAAAGTTATATGTGTGCACACACTTGAAAGAAGAGTATTGATTCCAAAGTGAAACAACTAGCTCAAATAAATCGAAAGCTATTTAAAAAGAATACACAGTTGATATTGAACAACAAAAGAAATCAAGAAGTCCATGGTTAATAAAACTTATAAAAGTGCTAAAACAATGTTATGCAAATTACTAAGCTTTTGTGAATTTATTATTTTTTTAGAATCGACTTGGTGTAATCGTTTTTATGGTTACTTATTTATTTTGATAGTTTAAATAAAATTTATATATATCTCATTACACATACATACATACATAGTTACATACCACATATACATACACACGATACATATTTCCTATGAGCATTTTTAATTTATTTTATTATTCAATATCATATATAAGCAAACGATAATGGGAGTTTTACTATTTACAAAGAATTATTGCTAAGAACATTCACATACACACGATACATATATGATAACTTATTAGCATGTTCTAATTTATTTTATTATTGAAATATCAGACATAAGCAAAATCATAATGAGAGTTTTACTATTTACAAAGAATCATTGCAAACAAAAAAAAATACAGACTTAGTTGGAAAATTAAAATCAAAGAAATAAATAAATATTGGATTAATTAAAAAAATATATAAATCTTTCGAGAATAAAAGAATAGATATTTATTTAATTTAATGAAAATATAGAAAAAAGTTTAATATGTTGGTTAAAATAGAAAGGAGGAAATACAAAATAAATAAGGAACACTGTTTTGGTAAATAGTATTCAAGGAACACCATTTTGGTAAATAGTTTTTCCACCAACACTAGTTTGGAAAAAAACTCGTAAAAATATGATCCTTTCTAGGTAAGTTAAAAAATCTCGGGGGAGAAGACAATCAAAGCGATTTCAGCATCGCACATAACCGAAAGTTACTCGTTATTGGCAAATTAATTAACATGATCAAGAAAGTTACTCGTTATTGGCAAACTCATAGACGCGTCCACGTGGGGAGAAGACAATCAAAGCGATTTCAGCATCGCACATAACCGAAAGCTCACAAGCTTTCTTGAGAAGCCCACCCCTCCTCTTGCAGAAGGTCACCTGTCGAGCCGTATCATTTTCGATCCTTTTGATCATAATCTTTCCCCTACCCATGGTTCCACTTTGCCTGTATTCATACATACACATAAACTAATCATACATGTAACTAAATAATTATGTAATCTAAACAAAATACTCAAATTTCAAAGTCAAGATTCCTCCTCAGAAATATACATGAAACTATTAACCTAATTAGGGCTAAAACAATCTACAAAACCATGTAGATTTGAAATCTAAGTTGACCTAAATACATATCAATATATAAACGAAGAAATCTTTTGGATTATCTTAAAATCCTCAAGAACAAAACACATATGATTGTAAATACACAACATCTAGTGAATAAGTAGATTTTGATACTAAATCCAATCATTTGGTTGAAGAAAAACATCAATCTTTATAAAGATCTGAAATTGAAAACTTAGGGTTTTCTTTTTATATATCTAAATAAAACTTTTTGTTAGGAAATGAGAAAGACTATGGTTAAAAAATCTTATTACCCAAGATAAAGAAGCAAAACACACACACACACACAACTCTCCTCTCTCTCTCTCTCTCTCTCTCTCTCTCTCTCTCTCTCTCTCTCTCTCTCTCTAGATCTGTTGTAGTATGGACAACCTGATCATATGATGAAGTTCAGACGAAATTAATAAGTACATTTTCTATAAAATGATCAAATAACCTACTCAGTTTCTAGCACTTTTCCTTACAGAAGACAGGAAATATTAATTACAAGAAAGCTAGTAAAAAGATAAATATAGAATCTGTATGAACATGTAAATGGGTATATAAAATCCGACCAAAAACAGTACCTTTGAAGAAGAAACCAACACCTTTAAGAAAACGATCACCTCACTTCAGTTCAATCTCTCTCTCCAATGTAAGGTAAAGTGGTCTTAAAATAAAAACCCTAAGATCCATACCTATAGTTTCATCATGTTGTATAGGTAGCTGGATTGGAAAATGACAATTACCTTATATGGTATGCATTATGGTGGTTGTTCAGAAAAGCAACGTGGTTGATTCTAACCCTAAAATGATATTTCCATACTTACTTTTTAATTTACTGTTATACCCTTTCCCTTATCTTGTATTTACTTACAAACCATCATGTACTACTCACTGTTGCATGCACAACCTACACTTTCTTGCATTAGGTGTTGTACAAATGCAAGCCTCAACCAGATATACATTCATTTTCCAGTGGCGGATCCAGGGGTGTTTTGGGGGTTCCCGGGAACCCCCTTAGTTTGGAAAAAAAATGAAAAAAACAGTGAAAATTTTGTATGATTTAAAAAAAAAATAGTGAGAATTAGTGAAAATCTACTAAAAGGAACCTGGTGGAAAAAATTCCTGAATCCACCACTGCATTTTCCACCAAGATTTGAATGAACGTATATATTATGAGTATTTAATCATAGTAAGAAAACAGGAATGAACGTATAGCTTATATTGGAAAGCCAATTGAGAGTGTAAATCAATGTAACTAGAAGTTCAAGCATTAGTTACGTGTGAATTTAATGTTTTTTTTTTATTATGACAGAAACAAAAAAAATTGTGAAATATATGGTTTTAAGTCTATAGATCATTTTTACAATCAATTCTCAATTTTGTAAGTATTTGGAAATGAACATAAGGGTGAAGGGGGCACCCCCTTAATTAGGTGAGGGAAAACTTTTTCTAACCCAGTCATACGTTGCCATGTCATTTCTGAAGAACGATGTTAATCAAGTCCATCCGAGTACAAGAAACGGCTTTCGGGCCGGTAACGTTTATTTATTTGTTTAGTTTATTATGGGTCAAAACAATAGTGTTTATGTTTTATGTGTTTGGGCCGTAGGCCATATGTAATGGGTCGAACAAACATTAAGTCCAGTAAGGTTATGTATCGATTAGAAGGCATGCGGGTTTGGGCCGATGAAATTGAACCGGTACGTCCACGTTTACTAACCGCAGGAGCGGTTATCAAGGGATCGACGTATCCCTTCATTTTGAAACGTCGCGACTGTGGAGACGTGCCTGTTCACACGTATAAAGCCGGCTGCAAATCCCCATTGTTCTTCGGTTCGATTAGTTATTCAAGTTCGTGTAATTACAAGTGATTATTATTCAAAGTTCAAGTTCGTTACAAGTTGTATTCGGTTAGTTTCATTATCATTCACAAGTTAGTTTTTGTTCGATTCATGATGATGCACTGTGATCACTAGTACAAAAGTGATCAAAAGATGCTATGGGTGACCACAAAAGATGCGGTTCTCCTCTCTAACCCGCATCTTATGTTTGTTTTGTAAAAAACATGGGCTAAAAGATGCGGTTCAAATGTAACCGCATCTTATGAGTGTTTTAAAAGGATCAAGAACCAAAAGATGCGGTTAGATAACCGCATCTCTTGATATATTTTTTAATTCCCAAAGGATCATGTTAAATCCAAAAAGATATAATAGTTTTTTTTTTTTTGTTGAAAAATAACAGTCCTAATATATATTTTATTATTTACAAACAGTATTTAAATTTTAAAATGTTATATAATTTATTATATACCTTTTTTACTAAATTAAAAAAAAATACCGTATTTCCCTAAGTGTTTTCTTAATTAGTTACTTCCCCTCTAAATTTTCCCTCCAAAAACCTATAGTGTTGTAATGTTCCCTCCAAAAACGTATATTGTTGTACTTCTAATTTTCGTTGGTGAGATCAGGGGGGAAAACTGGGTATTTAGGAGGGAATGAAAAGTTGGATAAAAATTAGTAGGGAGATTAATTACAAAATTTGAATATAAAAATATTAATTACAAAACATAACATGTCGGGTATACGGAGTGGTTGCGGTAAACTTGTGTTTACCGAATCGGTGACCACAGCCAACCCTTTACCGCTCAAGTGTTTACCGAATTGGTGGCCAAAATTGGTGAAGGTTCACCGAGTTGGGGAGAGGGAGGGAAGGGGGAGAGAGAAACATGTGTGGTGGGGTTCATTCATTCTCAACCAATCACATATTTTTTCTTTTTTTTTAAATAGTTTACATAAACCCAATTAGGTAAACCACCGGCAACGTTTTTGAGCATAAGGTAAACAATTGGTGTTGATGCAGATTTTGTGTCCGATGCTTGTCGAATAGATTAGTTATTATTTTACGCTGAATTTGTAATAGTTAGTGAAACGGTCTATCGAACGTGTATAGACCCGCTCGTTTGAAGTGGTCAAACGAGAGGGTTATTCGGTTGACCGTGTGTGTTTGCTAGACAAATTATGGTTGTATATGTTGGTGTCGAAGGATAAGGCATCGAAGGATTGTGTATCCTTCGATGAGCTCGAAAGATATCCATCGAAGGTTGAAGATGGACCTCGAAGGATATGGCATCCTTCGAGGTATATGTGTACCTTTCGAAAGCTGGATGGTCGACAGATGATCTATCGACCAGTCAGCTTGATCCTTCGACCATACAACCTGTGTTTGGTATAAATACCAACACCTTGTCATTTGCAACACAAGAGTGAGAGCACAAGTGTGTGCAAGAGAGTGATAGGAGGTTTGAGACCTCACCGGGAGAAATCACCACTTGGTTTCTCCCCGGATGTATACTTCTTTGGTATTAGTTCGGATTCCATGTAATCGGGCCGACTTGTAATGTTTACTACCGGATTAATACAAAGTTTGTTTGTTTATCCTCTCTATCTTCTTCCATCTATGAACATAATCATGAAAATCACGGATTGGATCCCGAAACACGGACCTACAATTGGCATGACGCTACGTGATTAGGTGATTAGAGAGTTTACCAATTCTAAATGTCTAACCACTCCCTTCACCCTAAATATGTCATAAAAGTTCAGCTTAACATGTTAAAAATTATTTTTTTTAATATTAGAAAGTGATAAACCGAAGAACCACTTTGAAGGGGTATGGTCCCAGATCTCGCACCAAAGCAGTCGCGAGTGACCATCACCCTTTTCAAATACTCCCACCAGCAAGAACTTATCTGCGTCTGTGCGGGCATGCGCGAACACAGATACCGAATCCAATCGGTCAAGTGATGAGAAGACTTATCTTGTGTATGAAAATGGATGTCATACATAGAGATGCGGTTTAACACCGCATCCTATGAACTTTTTCGTCACGACAAGGGATCTTGGTAACAACAATGGTTACCGCATATGGCGATGCGGCCTGGCACCGCATTCTATAGACATCTTTGCCAAAGCAAGGGACGCGGAAACGACTGCAGTTACCGCAGATAGCGATGCGGCCCGACACTGCATTCTATCCACAGAGCAAGTGGGACTGACATCGTAACAGCAAGTGGCACCAATGGCAGTCGCCTGTCAGCCCACACGTAAGCAACGCTGGCACACAGATTGATAGTCGCAGTGGAACGTGGCATCACCTCGGTGACTGACAAGCCTGACACACCTGCAAAGGGCTGCACGCTGTCAGTCTAGCCACTCAATCACCCTCCTTCACTCCTCGGCTATAAACACCCATCCCAGACCAGGTTTAAGGTGTAACGCCCTGCGTCCCTGAACTTTTAACTTTTGGCAAGACTAGTCCCTATACGAATGAGACTTAACTATGTGAACATTTGTGAAACTTTGTGATACTTTGAAACTTGACACTTGATGCTTGATACTTATTAAACGCTATGAATCTTGATTCTTGGTGAGACTTTAAACTTAATACTTGATACCTGACTCTTGATAACACACTTTGCTCTCAAGCAAATTACTGATTCTCACGCTGGAGAGTGGTAACAAGGAGAATCCCCCACCCCATCCTCCTTGTTACGAGTCACGGTGTGTTTCCCTTGTGCAGGAGACAGATCAAGCGGACGATCCAGCCACCGATCCTCGGAAAGAAGGGATTTTCATCATCAAATCTTGGTCATTATTTTACATTTGTATATTGATAATCAAGGGGTAGGATTAGTTCACTATTGTTCACAATCAAGGGGTTGTTCACAAATGAACCTAACTCTATATATGTTTGTGTATACATGTATATATTAATAAAATAACTAGAGGCGCACATTAATAATGTTTGGTTCAAGATCCAACTAGATCCCACATAATTATAGAATTGAAAGCCGATACCAATAGTCCATTGTCGAATTGGACGAAACCTTATGGCCGAAAACTGCACTTTACTCTAACAACTAACAACCCCATCGTCACTTTCCTATTTGTTAGGCGACACTTGATGCTCGCTTGACGTTCGATCAAAAAATACCCTGGTCGAAAGGCGCTCGTTCGACTTTGGCTCGGTTGAAAAAACGCTCGGTTCAATTTAGTTTATAAACGAACCAAGCATGAGCAAAGCTCCGGTCGGTTCGGCTCGGCTCGTGATTGTATTATTGTCCATTATGGTATAATATACCACAACCCAGTATAATACATCTAATATGTTGGTGCAGTTATGTCTATCGCCTCCGTCAATATGATACGTAGCTGAAACAGAAGAAAACAGGACATTATAGTGTTATATTTAGTGAAAAGGCAAGGTGGCAATTCTGTAATTAATGAGAAATCTCATTAAACCCCTTGGCCTATAAATAGGAGAGTAGTGTCTTGATTTTAGGACTTTTGCACATTTTGGAGTTTGGAGAGCTTTGGAGCTATAGAGAGAGTCTAGAGAGAGAAATTGCAAAAGGTGATTCACGTGATTGTAAGATTTCATATCTTTGAATAGAATCACAGATTTAGTACGTTCTCGTGTTCGGTCCACGCACGCGTACGGATTCCGCACGTCACACGTGTCGATACGCAATCGTTCGGGAGTCGAAAACCGATCCTACATAATATGACCTAATAAAAGCCCAACATGATCAATCAAGAGCCATCATGAATATTATGACCATATATGATCCATTAAGATATATATAATGCGGATCATGGTGCTTAAGATTCATAATCACTATTAAGGCCCAACATGATTCATTAAGACATACATAGTCTATTATTTCTCATCGTGGTGTAATACAATCCAATCTATTTATTTTTTCAAGACATAATGTGACTTAATTAAGCCTATCATTATATTAATGCCCAACATAATCCATTGAGAGTTATAAGATCTATTATATCCATTATTATATACTATGAGTGACTCCAACCCTATATGACGCCTTTAAGATATAATGTTCCCATAAAGCCCATCCATGTCCATTAAGATGTATATGATTGTTTCACGCCTAAAATACAAAGCTCGTTTAGCATCATGAGACTAAACGAGCCTAAAGCTTAAGCTCGAGCATGAAATACAACTCGTTTAGTTATCGAGCTCGAGCCCAAGCCTAAAAGACAAAGCTTGTTTAGGGTCGCAAAGCTAAACGAACCAAACATAAATTTAGTTTTTTTTTTTTTAAATATAATACAACGATAATGATGATTATAACCTAATCCATTTAAAGGCGATTTCAACTGAAGCCCATATGGGTCTTTGTAATAGGCTAATAGCAAACAATATCGAAGCGAGTTCGCGCTGAGCTTTTAGCTCGTTTGAGATTGTTCGCAAAATAGCTCGAGCCGAGCTCGGGCTTTGAGTTTTACTCGCAAACCGAGCTCGAGCTCAAATAAGTAGACTCGAACAGAGCCGATCTCGAGCCTAAAATACAAAGCTCGTTTAGGCTAGTCGAAACATTATTTTTGTTTTTTAATTTAAAATATAATGATAAAGATGATTTTAACCCAATTTTAAAAAGCCAAAGTCGGCCTCAACTAGGCGCATTTGGTACAATATCGAAATTAGTTGGAGTTGAGCTTTTAGCTCGTTTGAGATTATTCGCAAAATAGCTTGAGTTTTGAGTTTTACTCGCGAGCCAAACTCGAGCTCAAATAAGTAGACTTGAACTGAGTCGAGCATAAAAACATGACGAGTCAAGCTTGAGTAGTGAAAGGCTCGGGCCGACTCCTTTAAAACCGAACAACTCGTTTATAAATTTTGAACTTATATCACTTATTTAAAAATATGGGTTAAACGGGTCGGGTTTGGGTTGACCTGAATTAATATGGGTCGGGTTATGATTGAAATATTTGACCCGAATAATAATATGGGTCGGGTTCCGGTTGAATATTTCAACCCGTCAACCCGTAACCCGTCAACCCATCAACCCGACACCATTGCCACCCCTATGGCACATTAAATATATTAAATGTATAAAGAAATTCAAAATTAAAAATAAAATATTAAAGCTTAGTTTTGATATTATGGTTTATATTATAATCATAAAACTAAGCGTAACCGTAACCGTAACCGGTCATACATATGTATATTTTTTTTAGCTTTGTTTTTAGCTAAATGTTAATATTCTTTAACAAGTTTTTATTTTATTTTTTACTTTCCCTCCTATTTTCCCAAATCAGTTCCCCCCATTTTTTTTTTTTGATTTTTTTCATTACTCCTTATTTCCCCCCAAATTGGTTTCCCTCTAGCAAAAATTGAATTTTAATTTTCACATTTTACAATCTCCATTCATTCTTTTATTTAGCCCTAATCTGCTCCACTCTTCAAAATTGGTTCTACTTTCATGCTTCTATGTAACCACGATGGATGGAGAGGGTGAGCAACGAATGACGGGACCGTGATAGAGGGTGAGCAGTCAGCAGTGAATGATGGTGATGATGTCGTTGCCTGTCAATGGTGGTTCCGCCATAGCGATTATTGATTGGTTTTGCCCTCCATCTCACCACCGCATTTTTTGTAGATTGTGAAATTAAAGCCTTCTATGTTTTTTTTTGTTTTGCAGTTGCTTTTGATAGTAGGGCTTGCAATCCTTTTGAGAAACTTACGTGATTGGATTCTTCTTTAATCGTCGTCAAGGTAGTGCAACTCATCCTTGTTTATTCCTTCAATTCCCAATACACTATATATATATATATATATATATATATATGCATATGCATACCAAATTTTGTGAAGAATCCTGTTATGTTTTAGTTTATAGCTATGTCTTTATCTTGTAATTCCGTGAAAATATTCAGAAGTTTACTGTACTTAACTGATATCAAAGCTTTAGAATTTGTCTAGAATCATGTAATTTGTATCGCTTTTCTTTTCATACTGACATGTAGCAAAAGAGGTACTACATCATCTTACATCATTATTATAATAACTGTTGTGTTTATTAATAGATTAAAGCACTTAATTTATTTAATATACAATTTAGCATACCAAGTGTTTAAAAAAATCCCATAGAGAAGCTATCTTGTTCTATGCCTTGTAGTTGTTTTGTGCTTACTTTCTAGTACCAGTTTTATCAACTCCTATTTAAAAATAACTTTGATACCTGACACTTGGTGTTGTAAATGACTTCAACTATTGAAAATAATATATTTTTAATTACATAAAGAAGTCCAATCTACTTTTCAGTGACATGTGACTCAATAATGTAGTGCAATTTTTTACTCATGATTCATGAGGTGGATGCTAATAGTGCAGTATGGCTTAAATGTTAATCGTCTTTGCAACATATTTTACAAATCGTTGATGAATGGCTTCTAATATGTGCAGTTTGATACCATAAATGAGAATCTAGTAGAGAACTTCAGATCTTGCATTCATAAAACTTTGTTTTTGTTTCCCATTTACTTGGAAGGGATCATTTTAATATTTCGTCTTATAATGATTTCAGGACAAGGAACAATATAACGCATGGGGAACAATACCGGGCTATAGAGATAACTATGTTATGCCTTAAAAACAAGTGGTATGTATTTCTTTGATAGCAATATCACAATATAGATGCCTATGTTCATCTTTAGTTTGACTTGTGCAGCTGTGCTTTTTGTTTAAATTGGCTACATACAATTTTTAATACTTGTTTTTAATTGTAGGGTGGTATACCTGCTCTAAAATGGTCTTATGTAGATTGAGAGAGACAAAATTGTTCATCACGTAAACTGTAATTGGAGTTGACCACATTCTTGAATAACTGCCCCAATAATCCTTAAACTGGTATACCTTTTCTCACCCAAACCAAGAAATTAGTAACTCATTTTGATTCACATAAGACATGTATATCCTTGCATTAGATGAATGCTTTTTGCATGCTTTGATAAATGCTTCTTGTATGGTTTGTGATTTATGATTGTAGTATGGTCGGAGTTTAAGGTCGTGGATTCGGATCTTCATGTCTTATGTGCATATGTAGCGACATGTTTTATGTGTATGCATGTTAATAGTGTTTTGAACATTTGAATTTAAAGATTGCATTTCATCCACATGTACACTTGTGTATACATTTTAAGCTCATTTTATTAATGTAACTTTATATTTTGTTAGGCAATGCGGTTTGGTTCCAAGTATGAATAGAAGACGGTACTGGGTTGCAAGTATGAAGACATCGGTTCGGGACGCTATTGTATATCACTTTCATCATCTAAAGATATATATGTATTTATGTTACTTTAAAACTCTTGTAATCTTGTGTTACTTTGAAACCTTTGTAATTTGTATTCTTGTGTTATATTATATTGGTTCTAATTTAATTTTGTTTTTTGTATATTTTATTTTCATTTTTAGATCATTTGTCGAAAATATAATTTTTTGGGAATTTTTAATAAAATTTCTTGGAAATTAACAAGCTATATCTATATATAATTATTTTACTCTAAAACACCAAGAGATGCGGTTTTAGAACCGCATCTCTTGAGTATATTAAGAAAATATAGTTCTTTTTGTTAATATATCAAAAGATGCGGTTATAGAACCCGCATCTTTTGAGTATATTAGGAAAAAGTAGTTTTTTTGTTAATATATTAAAAGATGCGGTTATAGAACCCCATCTTTTGAACCCGTATTATTTGGCATATAGGCAAAAGATGCCTTGCCATAAGATGCGGGTCTATAACCACATCTTATAGGAAATTTAACCGCATCTATTAATCAAATTTGTACTAGTGGATTATTGTGGGTTGTATGAAAATGATTGTGTGTACGGTCACAACACCGTCCGTTCCGAATGGTCCTGGGTTTCCGATGACGATGATACCAACATTGGTATCAGAGCCAAAGGTTTAACAGGAAGCAGAAGGAGTTGTGATCAAGATGGAAACCGGGTTTATGGAAACAAAGGAAAATCGGTGGAAACCGATTATGGTGAGGATGTTATTGTTCGTAGTGGAAAGTGCGGCCGGGCGGCGGAAGAGGATGAGTACGCGCAGGGGAAGCCAACCATGCGAACCGGGAAATCACCAACGAAGAAGTTTCCAAAGAAAGTGTTTCAAAAGGGTTTCGTGAAGAAGTCCGGTAAGAAATCAAATGCACCAGTGGGTAGGCCGAGGAAACCGGGGATCCGGTGTTTCAAATGCAAGGAATTCGGTCATATCGCATCGATTTGCCCAAGTAAGTATATCAAATTATCACCGTTACCAATTGAAAGTGATTATGTTGTGAAAGATACTTGTGGTGGCAAATGGGATTCAATATGGGTTGTTGATCCCACGTTCAAAACACATATGACGGGAAACCGGAATATGTTTAAGTGTTTCAAGAGACACTTCGGGGTTGTGACAAACGAAAGTAGGAAAGATTTTTCGTTTGTGCATGGAATAGGAGAAGTGAGAGTGCCGGTGGACGGCAAAGACAAGACGATCCCGTGCGTAAGTTATGCACCAAGTCTAGACAAGAATGTTCTAAGTCTAGAACAACTCTTGTTCCAAGGGATAGAAACGGTCACCATGGGAGAAACGTGTGTGTTAAAGAAAATGTTTGGTTGTCGGTCGAAAGGGTTCGACATTTATGAAGACAAGTCGGAAGTCGACTTGGAACAAGATTATCTCAATGCGTTCTACGATAATCTTGGCGTTGACAACGGCTACAAGAAGGAAAAGAAAGAATTCCAAGAGTGTTTGGGTGATTATTATGAAAGGGAATTCGAGAAAGCAAGAAACAAGAAGAAAGTGTACGGTGAACATTCAAAGGCTAGAAAGAAAGAAGTTGTGTATTCCAAGAAAGCGAAAAAGGCATTGTTGATTTACATTGAAGGCGAGAAAGATAACCCGCGTCAATCAAGAGAAATGCTTCGGGAGCGAGCATTAACCCTCTCGCAACTCGAGGAGGACGTCATCGAAAGAAACATGATTATGGAAAGTTGTGTGGAACCGGGAGATCTTATTACATTGCACGAGGAAATAAAGAAACACCAAAAATTCTTCGATGCACCGTTCGAAGAAGTCTTGGTTTGGTTCATTACGGATTTTCTCGGGATTGTATGTGAGAAAGCAATGCCGCCAGAATTAATCGATGGCCGAGACCTTAGTCTCATATTGTTGCACCGCATCGTGAAGCACAACGGTGGGTTCAAAGAAGTGATGGAGAAAAATATGTGGGACGTGATTGCGGCCAAGTACGGTTACGAACCGGATGATGCTTACGAGGTGAAAGTCGCCTACATCTATTATTTGGAATTAGTCGAGTGGTACTTCGACTACATGAAGAAGGAGCGTGAAAGAAAGGAAGATGGAATGGCTGGAAATTCAAGTAACAATTGCGGTTGGCTCGACGAATCAAGCGACGACGACGTGGTGGTCAAGATCGAGGTCACCAACAATCGCAAGGAGTGATCGCGGCCGGAGACTCGGATGTTCTTGCTTAGGGCGGTGAATGAAGAACGATGTTAATCAAGTCCATCCGAGTACAAGAAACGGCTTTCGGGCCAGTAACGTTTATTTATTTGTTTAGTTTATTATGGGTCAAAACAATAGTGTTTATGTTTTATGTGTTTGGGCCGTAGGCCATATGTAATGGGTCGAACAAACATTAAGTCCAGCAAGGTTATGTATCGATTAGAAGGCATGCGGGTTTGGGCCGATGAAATTGAACCGGTACGTCCACGTTTACTAACCGCAGGAGCGGTTATCAAGGGATCGACGTATCCCTTCGTTTTGAAACGTCGCGACTGTGGAGACGTGCCTGTTCACACGTATAAAGCCGGCTGCAAATCCCCATTCTTCTTCGGTTCGATTAGTTATTCAAGTTCGTGTAATTACAAGTGATTATTATTCAAAGTTCAAGTTCGTTACAAGTTGTATTCGGATAGTTTCATTATCATTCACAAGTTAGTTTTTGTTCGATTCATGATGATGCACTGTGATTATTGTGGGTTGTATGAAAATGATTGTGTGTGCGGTCACAACACCGTCCGTTCCGAATGGTCCTGGGTTTCCGATGACGATGATACCAACAATTTTCCCTCTATAACTTCCCTCTTGTCCAAAAACATACGGGGTGCACCCCTCTTAGGAGAATTGTTTTTTTATTAAAAAAAAATTTCATTGGTCCATCATTTCCCCTCTCTCCTTCCTTTCATCGGTGACTCCCTACCGATTTCGTTCCCCCAAATAGCTCACCGCCTTGATGGCGGCACCCCCTAATTCGGCAAGCATGGTTCCCGCACGGAGTCACGGAAGGTGCCCCGCTCCCCCTAACTAGATCACAGCCAAAAGTATAATTGGTAGCATGAACACATGTCCCTAGGCTTGAGTCTATAACTCTAAACTCTATTGGGGTTGATGGAACAAAATAAGCTATCATTTAAAGCATGCAACATATAAACACCCTTTTGACAAGAAATTAAGTTTAATATATATGAATATGGCTTGCTACATAACACAACCCCTTAAAATAATATGAATTAAGTTTAAATATATATGCTATATGACATAACCCGTTAACATAATACGATTCGACAAAATTAACCAGCTTAGTGTTGAGGTAAAAAAAATTCAGGTCATAAACAGGCTAGCACGTTAATAATAAGATTAAAACATGTCTGAAAAAGGTTTCAACCAACTTAATTGACTCATTTATGACATGTTTAACACATTTAATGTATCGTACTCAAAATGTATTAAAAATTACAATTTATATTTTAATTAATACATAGTGGAGGGTTCAAATGAGAAGAAATTTTTTGTAAGAATAAAAAATAACAAACTTCAACCAATAAGAATATTTCATTTAATTTTTGTATTTAATATAAGTGTAAGGGTATATTAGTATAATTAGATAGATCATTAATTGCCAATGAGCTAGTGGTGGAGTGGTAAGGGAGAGATCTTGTGTTCCAAAATGATCCAAGTTCAATTCCTACCCCTAGCATTTAGTTTCTGCGGCACCTGGTGATGATGGGAGACTAGGCGAGTAGGCGGCGATCGCTAGTTCGATCCTTGAACTGAGCGGGTTTTACCTCACCGCACTGTCGTGCCTTCGGGCGAGTGTTCACGGGCTTTGGCCCTAGGTGAGGGTTTTCCCCGGTTCGGAAGGCGAGTGTATCCTGATATGGTGAATTTCGCCAGTAGCCCATTTGGAGGATTCGTTGGCCGTTCAAAAAAAAAAAAAAGATAGATCATTAATTGTTAGTCTTCCTTTTTTATAGCTAACTAAATTAAATTTGTAACTTATTTTCAAAAAAAAAATATATATATATATATCTTTTCAAAGAAGAAAAAAAATTAATTTAAAGTAAGGATAAATTATGAAGTGTGTAAGATGAATTACGAGTTGTGTAATATAGGTAGGATAAATTCCAAAAACGTGTAGGATAAATTTTGATACGTCTAGACAAAAATTTTAGTGTGGAGAATGATAGTTTTTATGACTAATTAATTAGTGAAAGATAATAATAAATGATGTAACGCCCTGCGTTTTCATACTTTCCCTATTTAGAAACCATTACTTGAAATTCTATTTTTTTTAAATCTTGTATTCCTTGTAATCGTATTTCGTTGTATCGTTGTAAAATCCGAGACATTGATGGTAATGAAACGAATCTTTTATACATGTTTATACATTGATACGTGCACTCGTTTGATACATGGTTCGTAATTCGTATAAACGTAAGCTTAACTCGTAAACAATGATCGTGTATTCGTAATCCTTAAATCTTCATACATTTAAACACTTAGTTATTCGATTATAATATTAAGTTGTATGTTTTTTTTTTTCACTTGATCATGCCAAACTATAAACCATACATACTTGTTACATTTCATGGGTTATACACACCTATGTTATCACACTTTTTGCTAAATTAAAACATGTCATTTATGCATTTTGGACCTTGTTACAAGTTACATACATACTAGACACATTGTAACACTTTATTAAATATCAAATATATACCTTCTAATGTCAAAAAAAATAAAATAAAATAAAAAATTATAGGGCTGTTAACAGCCTTGCATCAGCCCACTTAATTTCCTTGTTTTAAGTTATTTAGCCCACTAAACACTTCCAAAGCCCAAAACAATGAAACCCTAATCCATCCCCTATATAACCAAGCCTCCTCCAAGCATTTTTCACTTTCTAAACACTCTACATTCACTCTCAAACACTCCAAACCGTAGCTGATTGCAGAAGTTTGAGCATATTTATACCACTTCACTAAATTGAGCATAACTCACTCAATTCTTATCCGATTCACTCGATTCTTTTTCCTAGTACTTTGTATTGACCTTAGCTACGTTTCCATGGATTTTCCCTGGAAAACCAGAGCCTGGAATGTTGACAAAAGGGCTCCAAAGTGGACTGATTTTTCTGTTCTTGTTTCAAACTTTGATAAGCTTGTTTAAACTTGAGGAAACTCATCTCAAACCTATGTCCTTATACTTATAACCACTTCTATGGTTAGTTAGGCATAAAAAAAATGTCGAGACATTCAAAATCAGAGGTATAAACCTCACAAACTTTCTGTTTTGTTCAAGGGTTTTAACCCACAAGTGATGCTCAAGTTCAAGACTTGATGATTGTGTGATTTAGGATTAGCTTGGGCTAAACTACTTGAAAATCCACACATTGCTTGATGTTTTCTCATAGATTAGTTGTTCATATTCTATTGTTTCTTGTAAGTTCATGACCCTTCTTGTTTTTCATAACAACAAGTGTAGTGGTGAACAATAGAGGTACCTAAATGGAAGCTTTGTTCTTCCTACCTCATTTATGAATTCCATGATACTTAGAGGTGCCTAAATGAAGACTTTAATCTTCTACCTCATGCTTGACTTATATGATGTAATATACACTATGTAATACTTATGTAACAACCAAATAATCAAACTCTTGGTGATGAACTAATGGACATTCACCAAGCTAGTAGATTGTAAAAAAAAAGGGTAATGCACGGTACCCCTGACCGCGGAGGGGATAACCCCTCCCAGGCCGCCACCCGACAAGCCTGAGCCTGGCAGTAAATACCCTTGCCGAGCCGACCCTTTGAGGGTACTTTATTCGCCCCAAGGTTCGAACCCGGTACCTCTTGGTAAGAGGTGGGTGTCGGTGGCCAACTGGGCTACCCCAGCTGGTTTAATGGAACTTTGTTCCATGAAAACATTTAAACTCTTTTAGAGTTTCATAGTGTCAAGAACAAGTGTCATAGGTGTTAGATGATTATTTTCATATGTTTATTTTTCATGCTATTTAAACTCTAAATCCCTAGAACCATATGTAAACACCTCTTAAACTCCAAATTAAACACATTCAACTTCCTAGTCTCAACAACTTCGTCACATGGGATAATCGGAAAGCATATGAAACTTTGTGAGTACACTTGACCCATTTTCCTTTTTATACACTTTGGGTGCAACATGTTTTACTTGTTAAAATGCACGATTCACAAACATGTTTTATTCAATCAATCCTTATACATGCTTTGTTATGCTTAAGTTCATGCTAGAATTCATACTACTTGTTAACTCGGCTTAAACAATTATAGCGCTATAGGAGTAGCACATCACCCGACGGGGTTTTGTTGAGTCTTTATTCTATAACGGCCTCGTCACTTTTGTGTCAAGGGATGCTAAATACTAGTGGACACTAGAGTTGACATATTGTTATGCATGATAGTTTGACCTTGTATACCAAAATGCTATGTTGGATTGAAAATACCTTTTTATATATATGCCACGAGTCTAAAACTAGTGTACTCGTCAATACCTTTGTATTGAACTATGCTTTTAAAACATATTGCAGGTTTAGCGATGATGTTGATGATGCATGGAATCTAGTAGGGTGCTTAGATACACACTTTAAATTTTGTATTTTATTTGTATTGTATTTCATTATTCATGTTGTATTTGTTTCAAATCCTTATAATTGACTCTTTAGAAACGAAATGAAAATTTATCATTTAAATACTTGTCACAAATAGTGTTATGAAGTCTCTTGCAATCTGTTTCGTCTCACTCCGATGTTTCCGCCATCGGTTGGGGTGTGACAGATTGGTATCAGAGGCATAACTATAGGGAATTAGAAAAATTGCCATGCTTTTGACCTAGTCTATAGTTAAGCACCAAAATTCGATCATACTTGCTTCACATGCTACTTTTATGAAATATCTTTACATGTTATTCTTTAAATGTCTCTTACGTGTTATTTTCTTAAAATGCTTTATGTGCTTATACTTGTTATTATTATTTTGAACAAACGTCTTTTACTCATTTATATACAATTCGAAACCACTTGTAATACACAAACGAGACAACTTCACCAAAATAGGCGTGAAACTCACAATTTGGTGAAAGACTCTCAATCCACCTATTCTTTTTACACGAAATTCGCCACCAAGTTAGGTGAGATCCTCACCTTGATGGAGAATTTCCGCTTTCAAATTCTACTGGACCCTCGTCAAAGTGTTGAAATTAAATTTTAACCAGACAAGTACCAACCACACTTAGGATACGGAATCGTCAAGTTAGGGGTGAAACCCGCACCTTGTCGGCTAGTTCCACTCCTTGAATTTTTCATAAATCCCGCCAAGTCTCGAAATTTCGATTGATTTGGGACATGTAGTAACCGGAAGGGTAAATACCGTTAACCGACTTGTCGGCGAGAGTATTCCACCTATTAGGCCAAATCATGCTCCTCAAATTCGAAAGACTTTTCGACCACTTTGGTTAGTCAAAGTTCCGTTTTGGAACCATCCCAAATTTTAATCAAACATGTGTTTCTATTATTTATTTTATACGATGCAATCTTTCAAATTCGAATTTACTTTTGATATTTTCTTCTCACACACACATCATACTAAATCTTTTTCATACATTTATACCTATGCATGATTTCAAAACGTCACTCAATTTTGTTTACATTCTTTATAACGCCAAAATGGAGACATATCATTGTGTTAGGAGTGATTTCCTTACCTTGACGATTAACTCCACTCCTTCTTTTCTTAAAACGACCTCACCAACGAGTTAGTGGTGATTCCCTTACCTAGGTGATCGTTACCAAAACTTTCCTTCAAAATACTTTATCAAGAAAACACAATCATGTTTCATACCTAAATCATTTATCGAAATACCCACTTATATCAATTCCAAAATACATTGTTTTATCAAACGTACTTCTTATCCTATAATCTATTTTCACATAACTCACATACACGAAATTCTAATCATACCTTAAAACGTATTATTTCCCGAATTTCAAAACCTTACGAAATGCTATCTATCAATTTAATCGGTCCAATGAATCTCTGGCCCATGAACTTTATATTCAACTTAATCACTAAAACACGCACACGTTATATCATCATACTAGAGACTTCCATTCTTAATCGAAATCAAACCAACCTTTCTCAATTACTTATAAGATCTTATAGATGTTATATAATCGTTTTACCAAATAATCTTTTTCAACATCAACAAATCATTTGTTAAAACTTTTAACAATCACTAAGTCCTTTTGCTAAATTTCTTTTCTAAGGATCCTCGTTTTCACAAGAACCTCCTAAATTCACAATTTCTTGTTTGATGAAACGAACTTACTTTTTATCGAAAACCTTTTTCCTACACCAATTTACAAAACACGTGGGCAAGAAGACTTCATGGGGACCGACCATCTTCGGATTACGTAAACTCTTTTAAAACAAAAGTAGCATTTCCATTCATTACAAAATACATTATGCTTAACCAATGAGTACTTTATATCCTCTTACATATACAAACTATATTCTACCCTTCAAATCAAGCTCAATCTAATTTTGATTAGATAAACTCAATGTTTCATTTAAACAACTATACATGCATATCATCATACACATTTTAGTCGATATCTCGCGATAACATCATTCATATCGTTCATATTTACATACTTAACCTTTTGAATGCTTTTATACGCTTAAATCCGCTATGTCCCAACGTACACTAATATACGTAAATTTTATTATTCGTACCTACACTTATACGCATACGTTTTATGCTTATACTTATACTCATACTATACATTTTATGTTTATACTCATACTTACGTGCATATTCATACTTAAACTTATACTTATGCTCATACTTTCATTCATACACATGATTCATACATTCGTACCCGTACGCGAGCGTAATCCGAGTGATTCGCTTACGTGGGTCCCATACATACTTAAGCATGGACTTGCTTATATACTATACTCTTATACGTACACATTCTTATTTTTAAATTATGTATACCCTGATTCATACACAACTAGTACAAGCTATGCGGATCATGCGATGATCAAAATAATCGCGTGTGCACACAGGAATATAGTGATAGGCGTATGAAAACCATAGAGCGTACTACTGTATATGGTAAGACACGGAACGTAACATGACACAGAATAACGAGATAGACATAACATGGTCAAAACATGGTGGATACGCCGCTGGTACTTCTTATATATAAGTATTTTCACAATGTTAACAAACTTTCGTAAAACGTGCCCTGAGAAATTCAGTGTTTTGCAGACCTTTTGACCTAATACAAACTTTAAACAACTCACAAACGCATTATATCCGATTATCCATGACGAGACTTTATCTTTAACACGCTACTTTCGTCTATCTAATACTTATATCATTCATATACTTGCATTCATTTAGAGTCAATCGTTCGCCCCATACTCCTATTATTCTCCATTATCCTTTCTTTCATACGAACCCCTTTCACAATCAAGCTTGTTTAAACATTCAAATCCTAACTTATCTCATTACCTTTAAAACCGTCTTCCTTATTCTTTATTCTTGTGTAAATGTACTTAGTATACCTTTAACGCTTTATTCAAAGTACCAAACCTTTTCGTTCCTCTCAATAAAATTTTTTACGAAAGTGTGATTTTTATACTATCCTTAAAACTTCCCCTGTAAACTACCTCACTTTCCAACAAAATACAAACCGTTTGTTAAAATCTTCCTTCTTAATATGTCCCATTTTTAATACATCTCCAATTTAATTTATCCAAACTTGTTTAGACTCACTTTACCTATATACGCACCTACACGTTTTCAACTATGTTTGGTACCTCAAATCATTTTAGACAACGAACTCCCTTGCAAATTTACCTTGTCGTTCTCCAAAGTTTCGTACTTTTCAAACTGTTTCAAGTCTTACTCTTGAATAAAATTCGGGACGAAATTTCCTAAAGGAGGGGAGACTGTAACGCCCTGCGTTTTCATACTTTCCATATTTAGAAACCATTATTTGAACTTTTTTGGAAATCTTGTATTCCTTGTAATCGTATTTCGTTGTATCGTTGTAAAATCCGAGACTTTGATCGTAATGAAACAAATCTTTTATACATCGTTTATACATGTTTATACATTGATACGTGCACTCGTTTGATACATGGTTCGTAATTCGTATAAACGTAAGCTTAACTCGTAAACAATGATCGTGTATTTGTAATCCTTAAATCTTCATATATTTAAAAACTTAGTTATTCGATTATAATATTAAGTTGTATTTTTTTTCACTTTATCTACCAAACTATAAACCATACATACTTGTTACATTTCATGTGTTATACACACCTATGTTATCACACTTTTTGATAAATTAAAACATGTCATTTATGCATTTTGGACCTTGTTACAAGTTACATACATACTAGACACCATGTAACACTTTATTAAACATCAAATATATACATTCTAATGTCAAAAAAATAAAATAAAATAAAAAATTATAGGGCTGTTAACAGCCTTGCATCAGCCCACTTAATTTCCTTGTTTTGAGTTATTTAGCCCACTAAACACTTCCAAAGCCCAAACCAATGAAACCCTAATCCATCCCCTATATAACCCAAGCCTCCTCCAAGCATTTTTCACTTTCTAAACACTCTCCATTCACTCTCAGACACTCCAAACCGTAGCTGATTGCAGAAGTTCGAGCATATTTATACCACTTCACTAAAGTGAGCATAACTCACTCAATTCTTATCCGATTCACTCGATTCTTTTTCCTACTACTTTGTATTGACCTTAGCTACGTTTCCATGGGTTTTCCCTAGAAAACCAGAGCCTGAAATGTTGCCAAACGGGCTCCAAAGTGGACTGATTTTTCTGTTCTTGTTTCAAACTTTGATAAGCTTGTTTAAACTTGAGGAAACTCATCTCAAACCTATGTCCTTATGCTTATAACCACTTCTATGGTTAGTTAGGCTTAAAAACAATGTTGAGACATTCAAAATCAGAGGTATAAACCTCACAAACTTTCTGTTTTGTTCAAGGGTTTTAACCCACAAGTGATGCTCAAGTTCAAGACTTGATGATTGTGTGATTTAGGATAGGTTGGGCTAACCTACTTGAAAATCCACACATTGCTTGATGTTTTCTCATAGATTAGTTGTTCATATTCTATTGTTTCTTGTAAGTTCATGACCCTCCTTGTTTTTCATAACAACAAGTGTAGTGGTGAACAATAGAGGTACCTAAATGGAAGCTTTGTTCTTCCTACCTCATGTATGAATTCCATGATACTTAGAGGTGCCTAAATGAAGACTTTAATCTTCTGCCTCATGCTTGACTTATATGATGTAATATACACTATGTAATACTTATGTAACAACCAAATAATTGAACTCTTGGTGATGAACTAATGGACATTCGTCAAGCTAGTAGATTGTATCATCTTAGGCCTTGACAACTTGTCACGATTCTAATGGAACTGTGTTCCATGAAAACATTTAAACTCTTTTAGAGTTTCATATTGTCAAGAACAAGTGTCATAGGTGTTAGATGATTATTTTCATATGTTTATTTTTCATGCTATTTAAACTCAAAATCCCTAGAACCATATGTAAACACCTCTTAAACTCCAAATCAAACACATTCAACTTCCTAGTCTCAACAACTTCGTCACATGGGATAATCGGAAAGCATATGCAACTTTGTGAGTACACTTGACCCATTTTCCTTTTTATACACTTTGGGTGCAACATGTTTTACTTGTTAAAATGCACGATTCACAAACATTCTTTATTCAATCAATCCTTACACATGCTTTGTTATGCTTAAGTTCATGCTAGAATTCATTCTACTTGTTAACTCGGCTTAAAAAATTATAGCGCTATAGGAGTAGCACACCACCCGACGGGGTTTTGTTGAGTCTTTATTCTATAACGGCCTCGTCACTTTTGTGTCGAGGGATGCTAAATACTAGTGGACACTAGAGTTGACATATTGTTATGCATGATAGTTTGACCTTGTATACCAAAATTCTATGTTGGATTGAAAATACCTTTTTATACATATGCCACGAGTCTAAAACTAGTGTACTTGTCAATACCTTTGTATTGAACTATGCTTTTAAAACATGTTGCAGGTTTAGCTATGATGTTGACGATGCATGGAATCTAGTAGGGTGCATAGATACACACTTTAAATTTTGTATTTTATTTGTATTGTATTTCATTATTCATGTTGTATTTATTTCAAATCCTTGTAATTGACTCTTTAGAAATGAAATGAAAATTTATCATTTAAATACTTGTCACAAATAGTGTTATGAAGTCTCTTGCAATCTATTTCGTCTCACTCCGATGTGTTCGCCATCGGTTGGGGTGTGACAAATGATATGAGAGAAAAACTATTTAATGTTTTACAATTGTACCATTTGTTCACTACAAGAAATAACCACTTTTAGCGGCGACACCATTAACGGCGACATGCCAAATGTCACCGCTATTGGTCGATTCGCGTCCTGAAGTCTGAAACCAAACCCCAACCGTTGATCCTTATCCTGATCTAACGGTTAGGGATTTAAAAGGCATTAGCGACGACAAAAGCAAGGTCTTTAGCAGCGACAACAGTCTCCGCTAAAAGTATGTGTCCTAGTTTAATCCCCAGCCACACATATCTTATCCTGGTTAACCTAATAGCGGCGACAAACATCTCAATAGCTGCGACAACCCGTCGCCGGTAAAACCCTATACGTTATTAGACTATACAGCGCCTTTTCCTCTCTCCTTCTTCACTTCCCCCACCACCCCCCCCCCCCAAAAAAAAATCTTCCCTCTACCGCCGGAGAAACTCAGTTTTTTGCCCAAATCGGTTAGTTTAACTTTCTTTTTGTTAAATTTCTTCTCTATTTTGTTATATACATGTTATAGGCTTTAATTTTTGCTCATTTTTGTGTATTTTTGTGTTTGTGGAAGAAAATTCGGATCGCCACCATCTCTTCTCCGGTCACCACCATCACTTCTCTGGCACCACCTCGTCTCTGTGGTCTTCGTCTCCTTGAAACTTGAAAAAAAATGGTTAGTTTTATATGTATTTTTTTAAAGTTTAGAAATTGTATAATTTTTTGTTTCGGTATGTAAATGTGTATGTAAGGATGAATGTTTGTATGTCAAATGTATAATGTAGGTGTATTTGGTGAAAATGAGTATATGGGAATCTATGTATTTGTGTATGTATGTGTATTTAAGCATGTATGTGGGTATGTAAGTCTATGAATGAATGTATGTATGTGAGTGTATGTAAATGATGAACAATTGTGCATGTAAATGTTTGCAATTGGTGAAAAATGTGTATGTTAGTATGTATGTTTGTATAAAGTATGCAAATGTGTATGTAAATATGTATAAATTTTGTGGTTTTGGTCAAAATGTGTGTTTGTAAGTATGTATGTGTATGTGTAAGTATGTAAATGTGTTTTCTAAGTATGTATGTGTGTTGGTAGTATGTTAATATGTGTGTATAAAGTATGTAAATTTGTGTATGTAAGTATGTATAAAGTATGTGTTAATGTGCAAAAAATATGTTTAAGTTTCCTGATTTCTATGTTTATGGTTATGTTTGGTAAAAAAAATATGTTTAAGTTGATAATTTCTATGTTTATGTTTAGGTTTGAGAAAAAAATATATTTAAGATGATAATTTGAATGTTGTTTATGTGTAGGTTTGAAAAAAAAATGTTTAAGTTTGATAATTTGTATCTTTGTGTTTAGGTTTGAAAACATTTATATTTAACTTTGACAAATATATATTAGTTAGGAAATATCATCCTTAAATTAAAATCATCATTTAAAACATAACGAACATAGAAAATACCCGCCAAAATTGAAATCATCATTTAAAACAAAAAGAGCTAAGAAAATACCCGCCCGAAATTTTATTATCAGTACTTCAAAACATTTATTAAAATACTAATAAAGGTTTACTTATTATTTTTCAGATTTTTTATTTAACTTCTATTAATTCAAACAGTTTTTCTCTATGTAGAATATATATATATATATATATATATATATATATATATATATATATAGGGGAAGGTTCAAATGAAAACCACTAGTTATTGTGAAAACTTGAAAACTAATTAAAAAAGCAAAAAAAAAAACATACCAATTTTTTTTCCATAATAACTTTCGCAGGTTTTTTTATATAAAAAAATTTAAAAAAAAAAATTGTGCAGTGCACATGTGTAATAATACACATGTGTAGTATTAGACATGTGTACTACAATTTTTTTTTTTAAAAAAAGTTTTTTTTTCATATATAAAAACAAGCGATTTTTATAAAAAAATTGAAAAAAAAATTTTGTGTGTTTTTTAGGCTTTTTTAGGTAGTTTTCGAGTTTTCACAATAAAAGTGGTTTTCATTTGAACCACCCCCTATATATATATATATATATATATATATATATATATATATATATATATATATATATAATAAAAGAAACCAATAGGAGGACTCATGTTATTCATTGAAGTCATCTATTTTTTTTATAGATAATTAATATCGATTAAAAGATAATTATAAAATTAAATTTAATATAAATTTAGATAATTCGTATAGGAGATAATATAATATTTTAAAATATTTATCAGATTTCAAAATTAGTTATCCTGAAACTAACAAAAAATGTATGCTAATTATAAATTAATATACTGTAAACGATTTATTTATTTTATTAAACTAAAGTAGTTAATGGTAGAACCTATTTGAAAAATGTTTATAAGGGGTAAACAAAAATATTAATCAATGTTTATTGGTTCTATACTTTTATTCTCGTGTTCAACTCTCAACTCAAATACGGTAATTACTATGTTTACGTTACATTTATAAGAACCATCACTGCAATCACCCTAAGATAATGTAAATGATTTATTTATTTTATTAAACTAAATAAATAGAGATCTTTTGAGGTGCATACCAAAATAAAGGATAAGCAACAGAGTTTTAGAGATCTTTTGAGGTGCACAGATGAGGAGGAGCGGCTGAGGATGAGGGAGATATACAAGAAGGCAAAAAGGGAAGCGAAAAAGGCGGTGACCGAGGCAAAAAACACAGCCTATAAACAAATGTATGAACGTTTGGAAACGAAAGAGGGGGAGCATGATATGTTCAAGATTGCCAAAGCTAGGGAGCGAAGAAGACAAGATCTAGGAGTAGTAAAGTTTATCAAAGGAGAGGATGGACGTGTCTTAGTCAAGGCACATGACATTAAGTTGAGATGGCAAACCTACTTCCATAATCTTTTCAACGACGGTAGGGCATACCAACAGGATAGCAGCAATCCCAGGACTCAAAGGCGACAACAGAATAATTGCTACTGCAAGAGGATCACACAGAAAGAGGTGGGGATGGCACTTAGGAAGATGGGAAGAGGCAAGGCAGTGGGTTTGGACAACATACCGATCGAGGTGTGGAAGTGTTTGGGGGAAGAAGGGGTCCAATGGTTAACACTTTTGTTCAATCATATTTTCAAGTCTGGAAAAATGCCAGATCAGTGGAGGAGTAGTGTCGTGGTGCCTTTATACAAGAATAAAGGAGACGCGCAATGTTGCGGGAACTACAGAGGAATCAAACTGCTAAGTCACACTATGAAGCTCTGGGAGAGGGTAATTGAAACTAGAATTAGAAGTGAAACTCAGGTTTCAGTAAACCAATTTGGATTCATGAAAGGGAGGTCAACTACAGAAGCGATACATATTCTAAGGAGATTGATGGAAAAATATAGAGCGAAGAAGCAAGATTTACATATGGTGTTTATCGACCTTGAAAAAGCATATGACATTGTGTTGATTGCAGAGACTAAACAGTGCCTGAACGCGAGGGTAGAGGAGTGGCGAGTAGCTCTAGAGGGCAAGGGCTTAAGGATTAGTCGACCTAAGACTGAGTATCTACACTGTGATTTTAGTGGTCTAGCCGTTGACGAGGATACCCAAATCACCATTGAGGATCAATTGGTCCCGCAGGCAACTAAATTTAAGTATTTAGGATCGTTTGTACAAAGAGATGGTGGCATAGATAGTGATGTTACCCATCGCATTCAGGCTGGCTGGTGTAGATGGAGGGCAGCCAGTGGGGTTTTGTGCGATAGGAGGTTCCCAACTAAACTAAAGGGGAAATTTTACAGGGTAGCAGTTAGGCCCGCTAAGCTATATGGAACAGACTGTTGGGCTATCAAGAAGACACAAGCGCGCAAGATGGAGGCAGCAGAGATGAGGATGCTGAGGTGGATGTGTGGACACACGAGGTTAGATCGTATAAGAAATGAGGTTTTTAGGGAAAGATTAGGAGTGGCTAGTATATCAGATAAGATTAGGGAGGGGAGATTGAGATGGTTTGGGCATGTGAAGCGGAGACAGACGACAGCACCAGTTAGAGTAGTGGAAACTCTTACTGTGGAGGGGAGGAGAGGAAGAGGCAGACCCAAACTGACATGGGATGAGCAGATTAGGCATGATTTACTAGAGTTACATCTTTCTGAGGACATGGTCCAAGATAGGACTTCGTGGAGGCGTAGGATCAGGGTTAAGGACTTCTAGAGGACATTACTGTAAAGTCTTAGAGGTATTTTACGGACGTAGTTTTTTCTTATCATTTAAGTGACTTTACCGGTGATTGCCTAACTATGTTTATGCCCAATTGATGTTGTATGTTATTATACATGATTTACATTATATTGTGTCACTCTGATCACTTTCTTGGTATTGGTGACCTCTTTTTTTCTATATTCTTTGACTTGGTATGTTGGTATGCTATTCGTTTTGGAGTCGAGTGTCTCCCAAGAAGTAGCCTATCTATTCCTAGGGATAGAGGCAAGGTCTGTCTAGATCCCACCCTCCCCAGACCCTATAAGTAGCTTTGCTATTTGTGGGATTCACTGGGTATGGTTGTTGTTGTTGTACTTTTTGAATCTTTATTTGACTCTTATATCTGGATTTGGTTTAGGAGTTGAGGGTCTCACTGGAAGCGGCCTCTCTATCCCCTGGGATAGAGGTAAGGCTTGCCTACATCCCACTAGGGGTGTTCATCGAATCGAATATCGAATTTTCGAATTATTCGAATCGAATTATTCGAATAATTTTTATTTTTCCTTGAATTCGTATTCGATTCGAATTCGATTAATTTTAATTGAATTCGATTCGAATTCGTATTCGAATAAAAAACCCAATTCGTATTCGATTCGTATTCGATTAAAAATTCGAATTCGAATCGAATTCGAATAAATTCGTTTTGATTCAGATTCTTTAAAAACATGTAAATAACTATCAAAATGAAACATAAATTTTAAAGCAGCCTTAAAGCACGATATCACATTAAAAAGTTCCAAATAAAGTACTATAAGTCTAAAATTCAAAACGAGAAGTCGGGAATAACACTTTACATTGCAAGATAATATTTTTAGGGTTAGAAATCTATTGATAGATTTGTTACTTAGGTTATAATTATGAGCCACGTAGTGGGTTTGGTAACGGGTAATTTTAGTACTTGGAATAAATTTTGAAAATAATTTATAGTATAGCCTAATAAAAGTTATATATGTATTATATATAAAAATAATAAATAAAAATTTATAATTTTTATTCGAATTTCGAATCGAATTTGAAATTATAAATAAGTATTCGATTTACTTGACTCGAATTGAATCGAATTCGAATTCTTATAATCGAAACGAATTCTTGATAATCGAATCGAATTTAAACGAATTTCGAATTTTTCGAATTCGAAACGAATTCTGAACACCCCTACATCCCACCCTCCCCAGACCCTACCTATAGCCAACTTGGCTATAGGTGGGATTATACTGGGTACGGTTGTTGTTGTTTGTTTATTTTATTAAACTAAAGTTGTTAAGGGTAGAACCTATTTCAAAAATATTTGTAAGGGGTAAACAAAAATATTAATCAATGTTTATTGGTTATATACTTTTATTTTCGTGTTCAACTTTCAACTCAAATATGGTAATCACTATGTTTACGTTACATTTATAAGAACCATCACCGCAATCACCCCATCCATCGTATATCGAGTATATCCGTTAGTTTTTTTTAAAGATATAAATTTTTATTAGATTTATTCAACCCGTGTAATAAACGAGGTTTTTTTAAGATATAACATTTTTATTTTTACTATACAAAATTACATTTATGCGACTCGTGTAATACACGGGGGTTTTAAAAATATAACTTTTTTTATTATGTTGTATATAAAATTAGATTTATTCAATCCATATAATACACATGGTTTATAAAGATAATTTTTTTTTATTTTTTGGTATATAAAATTACATGTGCTCAACCCGTATAACACATGAGGTTCTTAAAAATGTAACTTTTTTCACTATTTAATATATAAAATTAAATTTACTAAACCGTACAATACACGGGGTTCTTAAAAATACAACTTTTTTATTATTTAATATATAAAATTATATTTATTCAACCCGTGTAATAAACGAGATTTTTAAATATATATTGTTTTATTATTTGATATATAAAATTACATTTATTTAACCCGTGTAATAAACGAGATTTTTAAAGATATATATTTTTATTATTTAATATATAAAATTAAATTTATTTAACCGGTATAATAAGGGGTTCTAACCTAGATTGAAGAATGGGAGATCTATGCGGACGACAAAGACGACGATGGAGGCTGATTAGCTGTGTTTGGTTTTTTTGTTTCTAGATTGTAGTCTAGTGGTTGTTTCCTTGTCTTGGTTGTTTTGTTTTGGTTTGTTTTTGGTTTGACTTTCATGGGGTGTGTCTCATGATTGAACTAGTGTAGGCTCTCTACACTACTTGTGCTTTTTTGATTGTGAATATATAGAATCACCGGGGTAACCCTTTACCCAAAAAAAAAAAAAAAAAAAAAAAAAAAAAAAAAAAAAAAAAAAAAAGGGGTTCTAACCTAGATTGAAGAGCCACAAAGCCAGAGAAGACAAAGGAAAATTGCTAGAAGCATCTCGGCTCCACTGGTCCACTCCACTCCACTCCCACTTTATGCGTCGCTCAAAATCACACAAACAAACCCAAACCCAAACCCTCACTTGGTCGATATGCCATGGATGCAGACATGATGGATTCGGATGCTCCCATGACATCCTCATCGGTTGCCGGACAATTCGAAGTTGCTAGAAGATTACTCACCCTTGCTCGTCAACTCATCCATCAGGGTAAACCTTCTCAAGCTCTTCAAGCAGTAAGTTTTTTTTTTTTTTTTTTTTTTTTTTGGTGTGTGTGTGTGTGTTTATTGTTGTTGTTGTTGTTATTAGTTTATGACCGATGTTATTGAATTTATAATCACTGTAGTTGTCATCTGGTGGAAATTAAAAAAAAAGTTCCTGATTCTTGATTTGGGGAACTGAAGGTAGAGTTTTTACTTGCTGTTGCTGTGTTAGGGAATTAGAATTGATTTTGTTCAGTAATAGTGTGTGTTAGTTTTCGTAAAAGTTATTGATTATAATGGATTAGTTATTTGTCATTGGGAAGTTAGTGGCGTATGTGATCTCGGTCTAGCTTACGAGCGTTTGAGCTTGGCTCATTTCGTTAAATTATATGTAATTATGTTAGTTATTCTGTTATTACTATGCACATAATATATTTTTCTATGTATTTATACAATAAGCTTAGTACATGAAGGCCGGACTGGAGCTCATTTATCAAATGGGATTCAGTTTAACCCTAAGCTCTGCTTGAGGGCTGAGTTTGTTTAAACTCTGCCTATTGTCGTACTTTTGATAAGTCAACCTGAGACCCGAATAGCTCATGAGTAACTTGAATCGCTAACACCCTTAATGAAATTGTCTGTTCTTGTATTTTAGAGAATGCTAAGAAGGGAAATGTAAGCACTTTGAGATGGGCCAATTAGTAGTAGTTTTAGTTCAGGATGGTCTTATAACCGTAAAGTATCTCAAAGTGTGAAATTGTGAATATATAACCTAACAGGATCAGAATGATCTTGGTTGGAAGGTGGTATTCAAACCATCGTACTCGAGTGGTTCATTGGGATGTAATGAAATTGGAATCTTATATCTGTTCCTTACCCACTTGTTTTGCCGAATATGTTAAGGGATACCATGTTTAGTTGGATATTGGATTGGAGTGGAGGCGCTCAATTTCTTTCCAGTAAAGAAATTTAACATCCCTTCAGTGAAGGAATTCAACCTAAGGATTTGGAATCTCTCCATCTCCATCACCGTCGCCACCACCTCCCCCACCCCACTAACGCCACAACCACCGCTCCTACCATCACATCCAACCGCTCCCACCTCCACTATCACCGCCACTGCCCTGACCACCTTCGCTACTCACCACCCCACCACGTCCATTGCCATTCACCAACTCCGCCATCTCCATCACCATTCACCACCGCTGCGACCACAGCCGCATTCTAACTTCTGTAACAAATGTGCAAACTAACAGATTCCAATTCCTTCGCATTTCAATTCGTTTGACAAATTTTAATTCCAAATCCATTTCTTTCAGTTTTCATTTTGTTTGGCAGATTACAATACCTTCCCAAAAAAATATTTCAATCAAACGCCCCTGTTTTTTTTTTTTTACAGAACAATAAGCATTCTTATTAAAGTGCACAAATTTTCCTTATGGAATATAGTGAGGTGGTAAACATTCCAATAACAAAACCTTTTTTCCTTTTATATTTGTATAACACACAAGAACATAAGGTTCACTTTGCAAATTACGCGTTTGCCATTTTTGTTTTTACATATTTTTGAAAGCCCATTCCTTGTCCATCTATAAAGTTGTATGCAAAGAAATTATTTTGTTAAATACTTGATAATATTCTTACTCTTTCAAAGCAAACAAGACCTTATAGAATTGTTTCACTTGTTTTTCTGGGTGGTTAATTCTGTGTATTACAGCATCCACAGTAAGGAAATGCTTAAATATGATTTTTATTAGTATATTAATTATATATATGTATCAGTGTTAATAATTATGTGATGTTTACTTATAGAATTTCAAATTTTGTAATATCTAGATTAAAAAAATTATGTTTTTTTTTTTTTATCATATTTACCTAATTTTTAATTATGTAATATTTAAGCACAGTTATTATATTTATTTACAAATTACAATGTATAAAAGTAAATTTAATAATTTAGTCATGAAATAGATGATTATATGAATAAATACACCACAGTGGTTTGCCCGCAAACAATTTAAAAACCGAGTATGACGTGCTCTGCTATGAATGATGTTTGACGAATTATCGTTGTTTAACAGGTTGTGATGGCTATGAAAGGCACCGGAGGTGAAGCAGCTGCGTTTGAGGCCCTAAACCGAGCAAAAGAGGTTTACGCAAAGAAAATGTATGAAAATAATGCTGCTGATGAGCTGGCGTCCTTGTTTGCTGAATGTGCAATATCAATAGCCGAAGAATCCCCATCATGTAACTTGGAGCCAGATGGTGGTGGAACATCTATACTGAGTGAAAATGGAAGAAAACAAGTAATGGTGGATGCAGTCTCTGATGGCAGTAGCTTTGTTTGTTTACAGTGTGGAGGTCTTGTTAGTAATAACCGCAAAGATGAACACTTTGCGTTCTGGTGCTGTAATGGTGACACGTCTAAGTGCTAAGTTTTTTGAATGTTATACATGTGTTACGGCTTTATGCTTTGTAATATAGACACATGAACTATTTTATCCTTTCTATTGGGATAATTGTTAATCCACCTTGCCTTTCCTCTTTTAGTGGTGGTTTGACAAACAAAGCAAATGAAGAGAGAAGCTAGTGAGATCGAGTGAGTAATAGGGCAAAATAAATAGTTTGTAGGTTTAATCGACAAATAATTGGTCGCCGGTTATTTTATGAATAACGACTAGTGTTATGATTTGGGGAGAATGGGAAAATGATCCGTGGATGAAACAAGTTAGGTGTGTAAAATTGTGAATAGCGTACATTTTATCACTTGCATCTAGAAAAAATTAAGAAAAAATTAAAGCAATACAAGGTCCTCTATATAGAAGCCTGAAGTCAAAACCATCAGGTCATCCCTGAGAATTCTTGAAAATTCGAGGGCCCTTGGCGATTAAAAAGATGGGCCTCTAGATAATCAACAATCATCGTTCTATTGTTTTTTCTTGCCGCTAATCCGTCACTTTGGGTTTTACATAAGAAAAATATCAATTTTGAAGGAATCAATAAGAATTTATCATATTTATAATTTCTATAGTTTCATATAAATTACCTATAACTACAAAGAGAAGTTGGGAAATAGTAAGTACACTTTACCGTTGGTCCAGTCAAATTATGATTTTGTCCTATTTAAATTTACAGTTTTGTCATTAGTTTTGTTTTTTTTTTCTTCTCGTAGCCAAATTATTATTTTGCCCTCAGCACAAATTTATAGTTTTGCCATTGTTTTTTTTCTTTCCTATAAAATTACAGTTTTGCCACCAGTATAAAATTCGTTTTAGTGTTTTATTTGACAAAACTATGGTAGTGTTTTGTTTTAATTGGTTGACTCAATGTAATTTTTATTCGTGCCAAGCAGTAGTTTTTCCATCGTTTTAGTTTTTTTTAGCAGAAGTATGGTAGTGTTTTGTTTTAGTTGGTTGACTCGATATAATTTTTTTTAGATCGTATTATGAGTAGTATGTACAATTAATCGAAACATAAACGTACATGTTATGAGAGAGAAATATTCGGCTTAGTGCCCCGCAACGCGGGCAGGTATATTACGATTTTACCCCAGTTCAAAATTACGAATTTGCCCCTGTTCAAAGTTACGGTTTTGCCCATGGTTAAAAATTATAGTATTGTCATCGCTTTAGCTTTTGGCAAATTACGATTTTTGTGACAACTCGTATTTCAGAACCTATTTTTGTGTTTAATGTAACATATGTGAACTTTATGTGATTGTGTGATACGTGATTTTTAATGGAATATATATATATATGTTATATGTTGATATAATGTAATCGCACAACCCCAATTATTCGCAAACAGTACAACCACTACTGAGACTGAAGCTACCACGGAATTTCGGGACGAAATTCCAGATCAACGGGGGGAGGATGTGACACCCCAGGAAAACCAGGAAAACCATGCAACTTAACTAGCTTCCTCAGTGAGTACGTACCAAATTTCGGGACGAAATTTCTTTCAACTTGGGGATAATGTGACAACTCGTATTTCAGAACCTATTTTTGTGTTTAATGTAACATATGTGAACTTTATGTGATTGTGTGATACGTGATTTTTAATGGAATATATATGTTATATGTTGATATAATGTAATCGCACAACCCCAACTCGATCGCACAAGCCCATTCGGGCCATACTTCTTGTATCCAAAACCAAGGGCGGCCCAAGGGAGGGTTCGGCCCACTCTTTTATACGTATGCACATATCCAACTTAGGGGTTTACTTCTCATAACATGCTAAACAAGAACACACATAAACCGTACTCTCTAGCTCTCTCTCTAAACCGACGGCCGCACTTCTCCCATCTCTCTCTAAGCTTTTGGGTTGGATCACTCTTGTTCTTTCTAATCGGTTAGTATTCTTATAATTGGTTATATGATTTCATGATTTATATTGTGATATGCTTGTTCTACATGAGGATTCATGAATGATATATATTGATTTGACATAAAATCAGCTCACATGTACCACATGATAGATCAATATAGGGTTGTTAATCATATGATGCTAATAATAATCTAGAATCGATTGCATGATTCATCGGCAGTAGACAAGTATATATGGGTTATTGTTTGGATTGATTATGTTAGTGTGCATGCTAGAGATCAAGATCATGAATTATTTTAATATCCGTAACTGTTGGAATTGTTGCTTGTGTCTTGTCATGCTTGATCGGACTAGGGTTCATGAGAAATCGGTTGAGTTATGCTTGTTTGATCGATTTAGGGTTTGGTTGGAAACTGTAATTGTGTTGATTGGTAAATTGTAATTATGGAATTAGTTTGATAAAGTAACTGATTAATGATTGATTTAAATCGGATAATGGAAACAATGTAACCAATTTGCTAAATTACGAGATCTCATAACTGATTTCAAAAAGTTTCCAAACACACAAGTCGACCGCACAAGCTCGTGGGATCGTACAAGGTCCACCCCTGATCGCTCAAGGGATGGATCGCACAACACAGTCGCACAAGCTAGAGTGCAACGCATTAGAGCACATCGTACAAATCATCTATGCATGATCGCACAACATATTGTTGATCGCACAAGCCTGTGCCGATCGCACAATAAGTTGGGCCACACAAATGAGTAATCTATTGAGGTTACTGGGCCGGACAACCCAAGACCCCACTCGCACAAGACTAATCAGTCGCACAAGTCACCCGGATCGCACAAGATCCCTACTTGTTATTATTTGGGCCGAGTATGTTGTTGGACTATTTATATTGTTGGGCCGGGTTTATGTTGGGTTGCACAACATGTTGGGCTTGGTATTATTTGGGTTTCTTTGATGAATCGCACAAGTTGGAATTGTTTCATGACTGTTAACGTGTTTGCCATGATCCATACGTGTTCGTAACTTGTTAGGCTATGTGTAAACATACGTGCGTTACTTGAAACCAAAACCTGATTTGTATGGTAACCATGCTAGGACGTGGTTGACCACTTATAACTCAAGTACCCTTTTCGTGTATCTGCCGAGCAAACCAAGGTGAGTTCACACTCATACCAAGGCATGGGATTCCCGGTGGGTAGGGAATGGGATTGAAGGAATGGGATTGAACAATTACTTGCACTTACACTGTTACTAGACTATATACCATCGTCCTCGGATGCGAAGGACCCGTACGTAAAACCTACGTATACTTGTACTTATCACTGTCCTAAGGATGCGAAGGACACTTACGTAAAACCTACGTAAACTTATATTCACTACTGCCTCGGGTTGTGACAGGCACTTATGTAAAACCTACGTAAACGCCCGCGTACCACTGTCCTCGGGTTAAGAAGGACGCTTACGTAAAACCTACGTAAACCTCGTACCTACTACTGTTCTCGGGTTAAGAAGAACACTTACGGTTACCTCTAGTCTAGTACATACATACATGGGAAGCCCCCACTAAATGAACATACAATTGACTTAGTTAATAACGCATGGTGATGCAACGAACTTACTATCACGAACTTACTTACTGTGAACTCGCTCAACTAGTTGTTGACTCTCTGTTACATGCCTTGCAGGACCATAGGTACCCATAGAGCTTGCACGGGAGGCGCGATCGTTGTGGGAACATGGACTGTTGAGTTCCATGTTAAACATTTACCCTTTATGAACTTATTACTTATGTTGGGTTTTCACAATTATGCTTCCGCTGAATACTTTAACTATGTTTGGTTTTGATCACCTTTTATATTGATGGGTTGAACTTTATTTAATACTTGCAATGTTCAATATGATTGGTGGCTTGATCCTGGTCATGTCACGCCTCCATGCGGTGGTACTCCGCGTGTGGATTTTGGGGGTGTGACAGATTGGTATTAGAGCCATTGGTTATAGCGAACTCGGTTTTAATATGGGGAAAACGTTTTTATTAAAACCAGACTATAACCTGTACAGTGCTCAACGATCCACAACGACGCTTCGCTCCACGTGCAAGACTCAACATTCTAGGTAATATGGTATATGTTTTATTTCCTACAAGCTAGATTACATAGAACTTTGCTCATGGTATGCTTAGATACACATAACCACTTTTGCTTGAGAACACTTGTGTGCTTACTCCCTTCTGTCATCGCACTTTTCGCGAACCTCTCTCACTTATGTTCCCTTGATATGAAGATCATGAGTGGACGCGTTAACATGACCCAAGCCCAGTTGACGGCTCTGATTAACGAACAAGTTGCTGCGGCACTTGCAGCCGCCCAAGAAGGAGGTCAACACGTTCAGCAACCTGTTTGCACTTTCAAGAATTTCATGGACTGTCGTCCAAGCACGTTCAGTGGCACTGAAGGAGCAGTTGGACTCCTCCATTGGTTTGAAAAACTCGAGTCAGTATTTGAGATGTGTGAGTGCCCTGTGGATCGCAGGGTGAAGTACGCCACTGGTACTTTGGAAGGCATTGCGCTGACTTGGTGGAATGCGCAAGTTCAGATTTTAGGGTTGGCAGCTGCTAACATCACCCCTTGGAATGATTTCAAGGAACTCATCAAACGGGAATACTGCACACGTGATGACATCCACAAGTTGGAAGTGGAGCTTTTTCATCTGAAAATGACAGGGTCGGAAATTGAAGCTTATACGAAACGGTCAAACGAGCTGGCTATCTTGTGTCCAACTATGGTGGACCCTCCAATCAAGCGCATTGAGTTGTATCTCAAGGGGCTAGCGCCAGAAATTCAGAGCCATGTGACATCGGCTAACCTTGATAATATCCAGGATATTCAGCGTCTTGCTCATCGCCTCACGGATCAGGCAGTGGAACAGAACAGGCTGCCTAAACGTATCAACGCTACTACTATCGCTACCACTTCTGCTACTCCTGCTACCCCTAGTGACAACAAGAGGAAATGGGATGGGGATTCCAGCAAGGGTTCAGCTACAGTTCAGTCTCAGGTGCAGCAGCGAAAGACTGACAACTATCAGAACCCTGGTCAGCAATTTTCGGGCAATCAGGGAAGGGGTGCGTATCAAGGAAATCACCCAAGGTGCAACATTTGTAACAGACACCACAATGGCCAGTGCAACAAGGGTCGTTGTCAGAGGTGTCTCAAGATGGGTCATGAGGCCAAGGATTGTAGGAGCCCACGGCCTGTGACTCAGAACCAGCAGCAGCAGCAAACACCGCAGAATCAGTAATAGGGCAACAAGGGATGTTTTCATTGTGGCGCTGAAGGTCACTTCAAAAGACACTGCCCCCAGTTAAACCGAAACCAGAACAACAACAACAATAACCAAGGCAATGGAAACAACAACGGGGGAAATAACAATGATGGGAACAACGGCGCTAGGGGTCGTGCTTTTGTGCTGGGGCAGGGTGATGCCAGGAATGATCCCAACGTGGTTATGGGTAAGTTTCTTCTTGACGACTTTTATGTTACTGTTTTGTTTGATTCGGGTGCGGATACCAGTTATATGTCTCTGAAAGTTAGTCAAATGCTCAAACGTACACCCACACTTCTGAACACTAAGCATGTCGTAGTGTCAGCTAACGGTAAAAGTCTAGAGGCCACACACATAGTTCAGGGTTGTAATCTTATCCTCGCTGGTCAGACTCTCTCTATCGATCTAATTTCCATAGCTGTGGGTAGTTTCGACATCGTCATTGGCATGGATTGGTTATCCCAGCAGCAAGCAGAGATCATATGCAAGGAGAAGATAGTTCGTATTCCCCGTTCTGGTAAAGAACCTCTCGAAGTTCAAGGCGACAAGAGTGATGCAGTGGTTGGCATCATCTCCTTCCTGAAGGCTCAAAAGTGTTTACGAAAGGGCCACACTGCCATCTTGGCACTTGTTACTGACGCATCAACAAAAGAGAAGAGATTGGAAGATATCCCAGTTGTACGCGACTTTCCTCAGGTGTTTCCTGAAGAATTACCTGGGCTACCGCCTCACCGTCAGGTCGAATTCCAGATCGAGCTAGCTCCTGGAGCAGCACCCATAGCTCGTGCACCATATCGCTTAGCTCCAACTGAATTAGAAGAACTGTCTAAGCAACTACAAGAGCTCTTGGATAAGGGCTTTATTCGTCCTAGCTCTTCGCCTTGGGGAGCTCCAATACTATTTGTGAAGAAGAAAGACGGTACCTTCAGGATGTGCATAGATTATCGCGAACTCAACAAGATGACAGTGAAGAACCGCTATCCTCTTCCACGTATTGATGACTTGTTCGACCAGTTGCAAGGGTCGAGCTACTACTCAAAGATAGATCTGAGGTCAGGTTACCATCAGCTGAGAGTCCGGGATGAGGACGTCTCCAAAACAGCTTTCAGAACTCGTTACGGCCACTACGAGTTTCTTGTCATGCCATTCGGGCTAACGAACGCGCCTTCAGTCTTCATGGATATTATGAACAGAGTGTGCAAGCCTTATTTAGACAAATTTGTTAATTTCTTCATCGACGACATCCTGATCTACTCTAAGAGTCAGGAGGAGCACGAGCAGCATTTGCGACTTATTTTGAAGCTCCTTCGAACAGAACAGTTATACGCCAAGCTTTCAAAGGTAGACTCGATCAGGAACTGGTCTGCACCACGTACACCAACGGAAATACGCCAATTCTTGGGTTTGGCGGGTTATTACAGACGGTTCATCAAAGACTTCTCAAAGATTGCACAGCCGCTTACTCTACTGACACAGAAAGGTGTCACTTATCGCTGGGGCAATGCACAGGAAACAGCTTTTCAGCACTTATAGGATAGGCTATGCAGCACACCTATTCTTTCATTGCCAGAGGGCACGGACGATTTTGTGGTTTATTGTGATGCATCCATTCAGGGTCTTGGATGTGTGCTAATGCAGCGCGACAAGGTCATTGCTTATGCATCGCGCCAACTCAAGGTTCACGAACGGAATTACACTACGCACGATTTAGAGCTGGGAGCTGTTGTTTTTGCACTTAAGATATGGCGACACTACCTGTACGGTACCAAGTGCACTATCTACACCGATCACAGGAGTCTCGAGCATATCTTCAAGCAGAAGGAATTGAACATGCGTCAACGTCGATGGGTTGAGCTACTTAATGATTACGAATGTGCCATCAAGTACCATCCGGGCAAAGCCAATGTTGTGGCTGACGCCCTCAGTCGAAAGGATACTACGCCTAGGCGCGTACGAGCACTACAGCTTACTATTCAGTCTGGTCTTCCTGCTCAAATACGAGATGCTCAGGTAGAAGCATTGAAACCAGAAAACGTCAGGGCTGAAGCCTTACGTGGCTCAAGGCAACGATTAGAACAAAAGGAAGACGGCGCTTATTACGTAACAGGACGCATTTGGGTCCCACTTTATGGCAACTTACGCGAGCTTGAAATGGATGAAGCCCATAAGTCTCGCTACTCGGTGCATCCAGGATCGGATAAAATGTACCACGATCTCAGAACTACGTATTGGTGGCCTAGCATGAAGGCCCACATAGCAACTTATGTCGGAGATGTTTGACTTGTGCGAGGGTCAAGTCAGAATATCAGAAACCATCAGGCCTACTTCAGCAACCCAAAATACCACAATGGAAATGGGAGGAAATTTCCATGGATTTTGTTACTGGCCTGCCTAGATCTCAACATGGGAATGATACTATTTGGGTGATCGTGGATCGACTCACTAAGTCTGCACACTTCTTGGCTATTAAGGAAACGGATAAGTTCTCCACTCTAGCAGACGTATATCTCAAGGAAGTTGTCTCAAGGCACGTGGTGCCGACTTCTATCATCTCTGATCGAGATGCACGATTTACTTCAGAACTGTGGCAAGCAATGCACAAAGCCTTTGGCTCACGATTAGACATGAGCACAGCTTATCACCCTCAGATGGATGGGCAGTCTGAGCGCACTATCCAGACTCTAGAAGACATGCTTCGGGCGTGTGTTATTGATTTCGGCAACAGCTGGAAAAAGCATCTCCCGTTAGTGGAGTTTTCGTACAATAACAGTTACCATACCAGCATCCAAGCCGCTCCATTCAAGGCATTGTACGGACGTAAATGCCGGTCACCTCTCTGTTGGGCAGAGGTGGGGGATAGTCAGATCACAGGTCCAGAACTTGTAGTTGATGCTACTGAACGGATTGCACAGATACGGCAACGCATGGCGGCGGCTCGTGACCGTCAGAAAAGTTACGGTGATAAGTGCAGGAAACCACTCGAATTCCAAGTTGGGGATCGAGTGCTACTCAAAGTCTCACCCTGGAAGGGTGTGGTTCGTTTTGGCAAACGGGGTAAACTTAATCCGCGGTATGTCGGACCGTTCGAAATCATAGAAAGAATAGGCAAAGTGGCCTACAAACTAAACCTACCAGCAGAACTCGGTGCAGTTCACAACGTTTTCCACGTGTCAAATCTGAAGAAGTGTCTGTCAGATGAGACCCTCATAGTTCCTTTGAAGGAGCTCACTATCGACGAACAGTTGCGATTCGTCGAGGAACTAGTCGAAATTACGGACCGGGATATTAAGGTCCTCAAGCACACTAGAATACCACTTGTTCGAGTTCGTTGGAACACCCGCCGTGGCCCAGAGTTCACCTGAGAACGCGAAGACCAAATGAAGCAAAAGTATCCCTAATTATTCGCAAACAGTACAACCACTACTGAGACTGAAGCTACCATGGAATTTCGGGACGAAATTCCAGACCAACGGGAGGAGGATGTGACACCCCAGGAAAACCAGGAAAACCATGCAAGTTAACTAGCTTCGTCAGTGAGTACGTACCAAATTTCGGGACGAAATTTCTTTCAACTTGGGGATAATGTGACAACTCGTATTTCAGAACCTATTTTTGTGTTTAATGTAACATATGTGAACTTTATGTGATTGTGTGATACGTGATTTTTAATGGAATATATATATGTTATATGTTGATATAATGTAATCGCACAACCCCAACTCGATCGCACAAGCCCATTCGGGCCATACTTCTTGTATCTAAAACCAAGGGCAGCCCAAGGGAGGGTTCGGCCCACTCTTTTATACGTATGCACATATCCAACTTAGGGGTTTACTTCTCATAACTTGCTAAACAAGAACACACACAAACCCTACTCTCTAGCTCTCTCTCTCTCTAAACCGACGGCCGCACTTCTCCCATCTCTCTCTAAGCTTTTGGGTTGGATCACTCTTGTTCTTTCTAATCGGTTAGTATTCTTATAATTGGTTATATGATTTCATGATTTATATTGTGATATGCTTGTTCTACATGAGGATTCATGAATGATATATGTTGATTTGACATAAAATCGGCTCACATGTACCGCATGATAGATCAATATAGGGTTGTTAATCATATGATGCTAATAATAATCTAGAATCGATTGCATGATTCATCGGCAGTAGACAAGTATATATGGGTTATTGTTTGGATTGATTATGTTAGTGTGCATGCTAGAGATCAAGATCATGAATTATGTTAATATCCGTAACTGTCGGAATTATTGCTTGTGTCTTGTCATGCTTGATCAGACTAGGGTTCATGAGAAATCGGTTGAGTTATGCTTGTTTGATCAATTTAGGGTTTGGTTGGAAACTGTAATTGTGTTGATTGGTAAATTGTAATTATGAAATTAGTTTGATTGAGTAACTGATTGATGATTGATTTAAATCGGATAATGGAAACAATGTAACCGATTTGCTAAATTACGGGATCTCATAACTGATTTCATAAAGTTTCCAAACACACAAGTCGGCCGCACAAGCTCGTGGGATCGTACAAGGTCCACCCCTGATCGCACAAGGGATGGATCGCACAACACAGTCGCACAAGCTAGAGTGCAACACATTGGAGCACATCGTACAAATCATCTATGCATGATCGCACAACATATTGTGGATCGCACAAGCCTGTGCCGATCGCACAATAAGTTGGGCCACACAGCCCAAGACCCCACTCGCACAAGTCACCCGGATCGCACAAGATCCCTACTTGTTATTATTTGGGTCGAGTATGTTGTTGGACTGTTTATATTGTTGGGCCGGGTTTATGTTGGATCGCACAACATGTTGTGGATCGCACAACATGTTGGGCTGGGTATTATTTGGGTTTCTTTGATGAATCGCACAAGTTGGAATTGTTTCATGACTGTTAACGTGTTTGCCATGATCCATACGTGTTCGTAACTTGTTAGGCTATGTGTAAACATACGTGCGTTACTTGAAACCAAAACCTGATTTGTATGGTAACCATGCTAGGACGTGGTTGACCACTTATAACTCAAGTACCCTTTTCGTGTATCTTCCGAGCAAACCAAGGTGAGTTCACACTCATACCAAGGCATGGGATTCCCGGTGGGTAGGGAATGGGATTGAAGGAATGGGATTGAACAATTACTTGCACTTACACTGTTACTAGACTATATACCATCGTCCTCGGATGCGAAGGACCCATACGTAAAACCTACGTATACTTGTACTTATCACTGTCCTAAGGATGCGAAGGACACTTACGTAAAACCTACGTAAACTTATATTCACTACTGCCTCAGGTTGTGACAGGCACTTACGTAAAACCTACGTAAACCCCCGCGTACCACTGTCCTCGGGTTAAGAAGGACGCTTACGTAAAACCTACGTAAACCTCGTACGTACTACTGTTCTCGGGTTAAGAAGAACACTTACGGTTACCTCTAGTCTAGTACATACATACATGGGAAGCCCCCACTAAATGAACATACAATTGACTTAGTTAATAACGCATGGTGATGCAACGAACTTACTATCACGAACTTACTTACTGTGAACTCGCTCAACTAGTTGTTGACTCTCTGTTACATGCCTTGCAGGACCATAGGTACCCATGGAGCTTGCACGGGAGGCGCGATCGTTGTGGGAACATGGACTGTTGAGTTCCATGTTAAACATTTACCCTTTATGCACTTATTACTTATGTTGGGTTTTCACAATTATGCTTCCGCTGAATACTTTAACTATGTTTGGTTTTGATCACCTTTTATATTGATGGGTTGAACTTTATTTAATACTTGCAATGTTCAATATGATTGGTGGCTTGATCCTGGTCATGTCACGCCTCCATGCGGTGGTACTCCACGTGTGGATTTTGGGGGTGTGACAATTTTACCCCAGTCAAATATTACAAATTTGCCATCAGTTCAAAATTATAGAAATACCATCATTTTAGTGTTTTTTAACAATACTATAGTGATGTTTTGTTTTAATTAGTTGACTCGATTTAATTTTTTATTTGTATCAAGGAGTTGTCTAACCCTCGCTCACTAGTCCTAACAAATTACAGTTTTGCCCCGAGCTCAAAATTACGGTTTTGCCATCGTTTTAATTTATTTTTCTAGCAAACTATAATAGTGTTTTTTTTAATTGGTTGACAAATATTCGGCCTATCGCCCCACAACACGAGCAGGGTATCAACTAGTATTAAACATTTCTATAGTTTTCATATAAATATAAAACAGTGATATAAGTTAACTAATATATCAAGTGTAAAACAAAAATACAAGATTAAAAATGAATTTTTCAGGTTTTAAAAATTATACATATTGGTATTAGCCATTTCAAATCTATCTTTTCAAAAATAATAATATTAACAATAATAATTATAATTTTGTTGTAAAATAACGACCTACTAGCAACTAATATACTGATAAGAACAAGGATTATATGTATTGTAGAGAGAAATATGGAATATGGAATTCGTATTCATTGAGATGTAATCATGCAATACAAAGAACCTGTATATATAGTGTTCTTACATTAATACAAAGGACACGAAGAGATGGAAGTTAGAATGTGGAAAGTCATCATAATATAGTTTATTTATAACACTCCCCCTTGACTATCCACGTGATAAAAGAAAACAATGTATTATACGCTTGGTAGTGCTGCCTCGTTAAAAACCTTGCTAGGAAAACTTAGTGGGACAAAACTCAACTAAGGGAAAAAGATTGCAGCGTACATTTTCTCCCCCTGATACTATTGGATCAGGTATTTTGCCTCAATAAAAACCTTACTAAGAAAACCCAATGAGACAAAACTTAGTCAAGGGAAAATGAGTGCAACTTGAATAAGCCTCCCCCTCATTTTAACATGCATCCTTTAAGTGATGTGTGTCCATATTCCTTGAAAGTCGAACAAAGCTTTTGTAGCCAATGATTTGTTGCTTGATCCCTTAATGTGCAATCCTTTATGTTGAGCAATGTTGTGTTTTGTTACATTCATGCATCTACAAGACTAACCAAACTTGTTTTGATGGGTTAGTAATATATAATCAAATATCGTTTATACTTGAAATATTTCTTTGAACTCACCAATGTCTCTTCGCTTGACAAAGGTTATATCATGATAATAAGCTCAAGTGAAAGATATTATAAGCATACATAGCTAGCAAAACATATTAATGCACTTATGCATTTAACGATAATACTTCTAGAATGAGAATCTCTAATTTGGTATAGATGAAGATAATAGACATTTCTTATAACAAATGACTTAACAACCTTTAACATACTTTAAGGTCAACTATGTCCATACTAAAACATCCAACATCATCTTCTAGATGTACTTGAGGGATTAGTAAAATATAATTACATATATACTCGAACTGCGGTTCGAGTAATAATTAGACCTTGCCAAGGTCATTCAAAAATTCTCCCTTTAAAAGCTTAACAATTCTCTCGATAATGCCTAGATATCATTACTGTAAATTGCGATTATAGTGGACTTTTAAAAGTAGAATGTTGATAGAACTACTTTCAGAATTTTTCATGTTATGAATATACATCGAGATAGAACATGGCTAATTTATATCCCTCTTTATCCGAATATCTCGAGTTGTACAACACTCGTCTTGACTATTTAGTCCATACGTATTTTGTCAACTTCATATAATACGTTCATGAGGTTTGACATCATTAATGCTCTTAGCATTATCAATCCATGAGGGAATTCTTTCCATCTTATTCAAATATGCATGTGTTTTCACTCTTTAGAAGTTTTGCTACATAAATTTGCCCATTTAACACATAGATATCTATATCATATGCAAAAATGTCATGAACACTTGCTTTTATCTCCAAAATCCATATTGGACCATGCGTGTACACTAATTATTGAGATATCACAATTACCAAGTACAAGTTTTCTATGTATGTTTCTTGGTGCACAAGTTTACATCGTTAAGATGTTTTAGTTAACCTTTTAAATTTAATATACTACAAAAAAGATTGGTATTCGGGACTAAAAAATCAGTCTTTGATGCTCCCTAATCAGTACCTGATGGTTATCAGAGACTGATATGCCAGTCCCCATTCAGTGACAGATACCTAGTCCTAAATAGTGGTTTTAGTAACTGAAAATCAGTCCCTATTGTATGACACCATCAGGGACTAATAGTCAGTCTCTGATACATAAACAAGTCTATATTGTCCCTATTGGTTTCGTTACATCATGATTCCATATCAAATTAGGGCTGTTTGTTTACCTCTTAATAAGGCTCTTAATGGTTCAGACCTCTTACTGGTTCAGCACTTAATGGTTCAGACTGTTTGTTTCATGAGCAGATGTCTGAATGGTTCAGACATTTGCCTCTAAATGGTTAAGATTTATACAGAGTCTGAATGGTTAAGACCTCTAATCTGAATTGGTCAGACATTTGCCTCTGAACGGTTAAGCATTATACGGGCTCTAATGGTTCAGACCTCTTACTGGTTCAGCACTTAACCATTCAGATGTTGACAAACAGCCCCTTAGTCTGCAATAAAATGTTTTAAAGACTGAGAATTAGTCCCAGGTACGACTTGATTTCAATCGTTAATATGGAAATTATAGTGACTGAAAATTAATATCGGATACTATGTTATTTTAGTCTCTAATATGTACTTGTGGAGTCTAATAATCAGTCTTAAATAACATTCATGTTCAGTCTCTAATATATTTTTTTAGGGCCTGAAAATCAGTCTCTAATATTTTTTTGCAGTGACTAATTTTTTAGTTTCTAACAATGTGTGTCAAATCCAATGTTTTTTTTTTCACTAGCCAATCCCTTCAAGGACTGTAAAATAGTACCCAGTTTGTAATTTTATATCTTAAAATCCAGTCATTAAACTGCAGTTATATAATTCACAAATTTGCTTCTTGCTTCCCAAAAATCCCAATACATTCAACCACTAATATCATAACAATAACCAAGCAAAATAACACCAAATAATAAGTTCTAAAGTTTAAAAGAGTACTAGTTAAAAAAAGATACTAAACATCTTAACCAACAACCTAATTTGTGTTATCACTATTAGCTTCATCACTCGCATCTATGGGTATTGTGCTTTCGAAGTCTGGAAACTTTGTGCCAATGAACTCAAACATTCTTTCATATTTCTCCTTATCTCGTTTCTGTTTTGCCTCGAGTGCAATAACCTTATTTCTTAGACTTTGGTTCTCACTTGAGTCTCGTTGAGATGATTCCGTTGCCGATTTCATCCAACTATATTTCTTCCTCAACACGAGCCCAACACCAACCTCACATGTTGATTGTATTGTTTTCTTCCTTCCACAAACACTTTTTATGGCTTCTTTCTCAAGCTGATGCTCCATAGTAGTGGTAATTGTTGTTCCTTTAGAATTTAATTCATCCAAGGCTGCCTACTTATGTTCAATGATCCGAATGGATGGTTATCTGGACGGATGGTCATCCGGGCGGATGGCCATTCGAACGGATGGCCATTCGAATCGTGTGTGGGTGTTTGTGGACCGTTAAGATTTGAAGTTTAGTTAAAAGCATTTAAACAATGGAAATTGTCAGGGTCAGGTCATCCGGTCGGATGGTTATCCGGACGGATGATCTGCAGTTGAGGTTTTGTAAAAATTTTCTAAGTAAGAATTTTGAGTTAACGGAGACGGCGTGACGACGTGGCAAACAACGGAATACACCAAAACCAGTTCATTCGGTCGGATGGGTCCCGCCCATTCGGACAGACGAGCTGTTCTTGATGAAGGTTCATGTTTAACCCGTTAGTCGGTCCATCTCTTCGGTGGAAATAAGTTTTCAAGCCGGCTTTCGACTAAGGAACAAGTCAAGAGTCTGATTGTGTCCAAATTCCATCAATATTCTGTAAAAACCGAGGAGAAGTTCAAAACAAGTTGAAAAAGTGTTGAAATCTTTCATAACTAAGTTGAAAAGTGTGAAATCCTTTAGATCTTGAACCAATCTCGATTGAATGATGCTCCACAACAGGTTGCCTAAGCAAAACGAGTGGAAATCACCTTCGAGCGGTCCAAAATCAGTGATTCCGAGAAAAAGTTAGTGTGTGTGTGTGATTCTGATGAAGAAGATGGAGTAGAAGTGATTAGAGATGAAGAATTAGCGAAGATTTGGGAGAAAAAGCTTACAAATAGGCCTTGAATCGCGTCTGAGGCTTGGGAGCGGATGAGAGTGTCAAAGTGTTGACATGGAGACATAAGGTTGGTATTTATAGAGGAGGGGAAAGGTTAAGGCGGTGCGCGACTGTGTGGTGTTCGGATGGCTCCACCTGGACGAATGGTCATCCGGTCGGATGATCATCCGAGCGGATGGTCATCCGGGCGGATGACCATTCGAATGGTCGTGTTGCGTTTGTTAGTTTTCGAACTTTGGTTCGTTTGAGTTTTAGCGAGATAAGTAGTAGCGTTTCAGTGCGATAAATTGAGTTGCGCGTGCCAGCGTGTGCGCATTTAAACAAGTTTTAATACTTAGATATTTATAGCTAACTATTACTATAATATAATAGGTCATAGCATAAGTAACTATGTTTCGAGTTTGCGTTGAGTCTGCGTTGTGATGAGCAAGAGCGAGTAGTTTAGATACTCACGTGATGTCATCGTGTAAGCTAGGGATGAGATTTTTTACCGAAATACCGGTACCATACGGGTACCGTACCGATGTCGTACCGTACCGATCATAAACGGTACCGGTATCGGTAATAGATTTTTCAAAATTCGGTATCGGTAAAAAACGGTATCGGTACCGGTATTTTTCGGTAAATACCGGTATTAATACCAAATTTAATAATGACTTTATGTATTTTGCTATTATCTTATATCCCACTATGAAGTTATATTTTCTTGAACATTGTTTTACAAAAACCAATATCAAATTTATTTTGTTTGGTTATTTTTAATCAATTATGATATTTTTTTTAGACATGTTGGAATTTGGATATTAAAAGTCGAACCCATGGATGTTTACCTTTTGATTTTTTTGACTACTTAATATGTTTACATTCCTCTATATATTACTCTAGTTCAATTAATAATGGATGGGTGAGTTGCACATGAAATTTTTTTAGGTAAAACAATGGATGACACCAAAGCGGTACCAATATGGTAAAGTACCGAAATACCGGTACCGAATCTATAAATACGGTACGGTAATCGGTATCCACATTTCCTCAATTTCGGTAACGGTATTTACGGTATCGGTACCGGTATCGTACCGATCTCATCCCTAGTGTAAGCGTTAGCGTTATAAGCGTATGCGTTGTGATGTGAGATATAGCGTGTGTAATAAGCGATGTAGCGCGAAAAATATGCGAAGTAGCGTAGTTTGATATAGTTTACATTATGATCCGAATCTCTGGTGCTAGGCGTAACGTGTGTAGCGAGAGTAACAAGCCCGAAAGTGCGGGTTGTTACAATTATATATCTATTTATTGTATATTTATATTACCTCAAATTTGTTATTTTCAATTTTTTCTTCCATTTTATATTGGAGTTTCTGTAAATTTATTTATACATGCATTGCTTCTTCCTTCCAAATAATTGCAAACTTTGACCTGCTACGTAGTTCAAATGTTCGATGATAGTCTTTGACTTTAGTCAAATATTTAAAACGCCTCATGAACAACTAAGCAGGAGTTGTAGATTAAGTAAATACTATCTAATAAAAAATGGTGTGATAATGGATTGGTATGGGATTGGAGTTGGATCAGGGTACCGGCTAATATGGAAGAGAATACTGAACTGAATAGGATTCTAACACAACAAAGCATGTCAGAAAAGGACGATGTATGGTCAAAAAAGGACGATCTATGGTACTGGAAGAATAAGAAGAACAAAGAATTCTCGGTGAAATTGGTGAGACAATCACTGACTAACCGACTAGATTTGAACCAAATAGTAACCGAATTGATCTTGGAATAAAATAGCGACTCTGAAAGTTAATATGTTTGTCTCGAGAGCAATCGAGGGGAAGATTCCAACTATGAAAGCTTTGGGGAACTAGGGCATATCAGTGCAGAATTCATTATGTATGTTATGTGGTACATCACACGAGATATTAGATCATGTGTTGGTCAGATGCAGCCTTGCAGATATGATATGGCAGCTACCCTTCTGGTGGATGAAACTAGCAATAGGCAGCAAATATGAATCAGTAGGGGAGTTACTACATAACGTGTATGGGTCGGGTTTATCATCACCCAAAAGAAATGTAATTCATGAAGAGTTCGATGTTAGCATTGTGGAGGATATGGTTCCGGAGAAATCAGAAAAAAAACCCGAAGACAAAAGAGGTGTACAAGACTGCTGAAGAGAAAACAAATTTCCTTTGAATGGATAAGGCACATGTCGAGACTTACAGTTTTATCATGGGAGGGTTAGAGATGTTTCAATGTAATCTGTTTTGAACTTGCTCTACAACATGGTTTCTATAGCAACTTGCTGTAGGAGTCTTTTTTTGTTTTGAATAAAATCTCCTTTGCCTTTCTTTATCTACAATTTGTTATTTTCTTATGATTATTTGATAGACCTAGCTCATCTCACTTTTTTAGTTTTAATACTTACAATTTTTTAGTTTTAATCTATTTTTAATTAAACCTTAAAAAATGCATAGTCATTCGTCGTTTAATAAAAGGAAAAATTGCATTTCCCCTTAAAAACACCCTTAATTGCATATTTACCCAATCCTAAACAAAAATTGCATATTTCCCCTTCTCTATTAAAATGACAAAACTACCATTCTCAAAATTAAAAGATCTTGTTTTGAGAAAAAATCTGGATCATAGTTATCATTCTTGATTCACAGCATGACGTTTCAGTTTCTTCTACGGCGACACTCCAGCAGCATCTTCAGTTCTTTTACGGCGTTTCTTCAGGCGGCCGGCGTTTCTTCTACGACGTCTTTGAGTATTTAAGGTTAGTTATTGTTTTATTTGTAAAGAAACCTGAAACCGCCTGCATCACTTTTCCGGCGATATTGTTTTATTTCTTCTACCGCGTCTATTGTTGATTCTTCATATAGTCTTTTTTTTTTATTATATGAAGAGTCAATATCTACTAAATCATTAGAACACTAAAACATATAAGATCCCTGAAAAAAAATCACTTTTCCGGCCATTCGTTTTACCCTACTCAGTACTGACTTCATATAAGATCCTTTGAAGACTAGAAAATATAAATAATAGTTTGTCATTTTGATTATAAAAATTGATAGTATTGAGTCTTGTTTGTCATCTTGTGATTAGTCTTTTTTTTAGCTTGAAGTATTTGATTATAAAAATTAAGATCGTAGGGACGTAAGTTTTCTTATCCTTTAAGTGACTTTACTGGCGATTGGCTTCTTGTGTTTATGCCCAAATGATGTTGCATGCTATTATACATGATTTACATTATATTGTGTCACTCTGACCACTTTTTTGATATTGGTGACTTCTTTTTCTATATTCTTGACTTGGTGTATTGGTATGTTGTTCGTTTTGGAGCCGAGGGTCTCTTTAGAAGCAGTCTCTCTATCCTTAGGGATAGAGGCAAGGTTTGTCTACATCCCACCCTTCCCAGACCCTATAAATAGCTTTGCTATTTCTGGGATTTACTGGGTATGATGATGATGATGACTCTTGTTTGTCATCTTGTGATTAGTCTTTTTTCTTAGCTTGAAGTATTTAGTCATTTTCTAAAGTTTAGTAGAATGAAAGGTAAAATAGTCTTTCTATAATTTAATTTTAATAAATCAAATTAAAATGGTTAAATTTGCAATTTTACTAGTTAATAGAGGGAAATATGCAATTTAATTTTTGACTTGGGTATATATGCAATTTCAAAGTTTTTTAAGGGAAAATATGCAAAAAAACCCTTAATAAAATGTATGGTTTTCTAAAAACACCCGTGTTTGTATACGAATTTTACATCTAGTAATCAATTATAAGTGTATTTTCTTCTTAGCCATGATGGGAAAAACTGTTTGATTGATGAGAATCGGGAAATTTACGAAAATGTCATTTGACCAACGTTTTTTACGAAAATGTCACGTTCATGCGTCCGTGGACGGACTCCTCCACATGGGATGCGTCCGGATGCAAGGGATGCGTCGGGGAGGCATGGGATGCGCCGGGGGATGCATGAGATGCGTCGGGGATGGACTCTTCAACATTTGAAAAGACACGTGTCAGCTCCTCGTTCATGGATTCTTCAAGGTGACACACAGACTCCTCCCATGTGAGGAGTCCGTCCACAAACACATAAACGTGACATTTTCATAAAGAACATCGATTAAATGACATTTTCGTAAATTTCCCATCTACTATTCACCCATTTCTACTTTTCGTTGGTCAAAAAACTAAGAGCATTCACATTCTATCCATCAAAATATGTGAGGGGGAGTTTTTATATTATAAAGGGTATAAATAGTGGTTGTGAGTGGAGGAGAGAGAAAATGTTACTGTTCATCTGTATATTTGAGGGGACACTGTTCACCCACTATAATTTTTTTAATATATATTGAAAGTAGTTGTGAGTGAATGAGAGAGAAAAATGTAATGATAATATTATTTAATTGAAAAGGAGAGAGAAAAAATATTTATTTTTAGTGAAAATATATTGATATAGGAGTTGTTTTTAGTGGAATGTATGTATAATTTGATGGATTGGATGTGAATGCTCTAAGATGGTCGATTGTCAGCCTGCCCACTGAACTGTCTATATCACCCACTATTATTTTCAACATCTTGTTTGCCGTCGATTTTGACTAACTCCAATCAGGCTATGATCAACGGGTCTCGTTTGGCTTGTGTGATTCAGCATCGACATTTTTGATTGGTCGGTCCTTGTTCGTAAGCTGGTAGGTATTACTTTGTCGTACATGTTTTAATATCCTATCTTCTTGGGTGTGTGGTTATCATTTATTTTAGGAAGATCTAGCTTTCATTTGTTGTTTCAGCCATGAGTTCTACATCGGTCAAACTCATTTCAGAATGCTTGATTAAACCACTGGACGACCTCTCACCAGAGGCAAAGCAGCCTATCCATTTTACACCATTTGAGCTGTCCTGCCTCAACATCAGATACAGCCAGAAAGGTCTCCTTTTCGCAAAACCACCTTTAGCCGAAAATCAACATTTCTCCATAACCACTTTCTTGGATGACCTCCAACACTCTCTCTCCGCTACCCTCACTCATTTCTACCCGTTCGCCGCCCGTTTCGCCACTCGAAAACAAGAAAACCCACCTTCATATGTCATCTACTTAGACCCCGGAAACACCCCTGGCGTCAAGTTTATTTACGCGACTGTAGACGCCACAGTATCCGACATACTTAACCCAACTGACGTACCTTTACTTGTTCACTCATTTTTTGATCTTAGTGAAGCCATTTCCCATGATGCGCATACGCTGCCGGTGTTATCCATTCAGGTGACCGAGCTTGTGGATGGGATTTTTATCGGTGGTTCTGTCAACCACATGGTGGCTGACGGAACCTCTTTCTGGAATTTCATGGCTACCTGGAGTGAAATATTCAGATCAGGAGGAAAATATAACGGCTCTATTTCTCGCCCTCCTGTGATCAAGAGATGGGTTTTGGATGGATATGATCCTATTATGAATATCCCCTACAGCCATCAAGATCAATTTATAGACCGATTCGAAATTCAAATCTTTAAAGAGCGATTCTTCAATTTCTCATCAGCCGCCATCTCCAAACTCAAAGCAACAGCAAATTCCGAATGCAATACGCATAAGATTTCAAGTTTACAAGCGGTTGTCGCGCTTTTATGGAGGTGTATCACCCGTGCGCGTTGTCTACCACACGACAAGGAAACCAGATGTTCATTGATGGTGTCTACTAGGAGTAGGTTAAACCCACCTATGTCTAATGATTATATTGGTAACCCGGTTCATTTTGTTATAGTAAAAGCAACTGTGGGGGATTTGATGGCTCATGGTCTTGGTTGGGCGGCTTTCCGGCTACACGAAGGCGTGATAAACCATGATGATAAAGCAATCAAGGAAAGGGTTGAGTCATGGATTAGAAGTCCAGTGATATATAAAATGAGTCAGCTGTCTGATCCAAACATTGTGCACGTTGGGAGCTCACCGAGATTTGACATGTACGGTTGTGAATTTGGGTTAGGGAAAGCGGTAGCGGCTCGAAGCGGGTGCACAAACAAAGGCGATGGGAAGATTACGATGTATCCAGGAAGAGAGGGTGGCGCGAGCATGGACGTTGAAGTTTGCCTTTTGCCGGAGTATATGAAAAATATAGAATGTGACGAGGAGTTCATGAGTACTCTAATGATAAACTAAGGGCCGATAGTGTCCAAAGTTTTTTCGTACATGAGTACTTTTATTAAAACAATAATATCTAGGGTTGTGTTAAAGGTACTTCTTTTATGATTTGAATTAAGTGTTTTGTATCTTGTTTATGGGCCGACTGATAGAAGTTTTCATTAGGGATGTTCATAGTTTTATTTAAAAGCCGTGAAACTATTCAAACTGGTCCTTAGTTTGATTTCACAATTGGTTTTTTAAAAAAATTTTAACGGTTATTAAAGCTGTAATGAACGGTTTGATTTATGATTTATAAGAGAAACCGGTCGTAAAAAAACAAACATCGTAGTTAAAAATGGGCTATACATTTTTTTAGTTCATTAATTCCCTAATGCCTTGTCATGATGCAAATATCAAACAACTATGTATACTTATATATTTGACAACTGGTTTGACAATTTCTTTACCCCAGTAAATCCCTAATGCCTTGTCATGATGCATATATCCAACAACTATGCTTACCTCTTACTGTTAGACATCTTAATTACTTTTAGTCCGTGACTCCACTCATTCTAAGGCTATATAAAGTGCTTTTAACTACACGTCATTATTAAATTGTAATGTCATTATCACGTAGGACGTAGGCAGTGACTTTTAACTAAACCACTTTTTCACATGCGAATAGCGGTTTTAACTAATGAATTAATTAACATAAAAAAAAGAAAAATGTGTGATTGGTTGGTTTGCAAGTGGCCTCACCCTTTCACCCACTCATACCCGTTACTGTTTTCTTGAAGGAGGCTCTTGCCCCTTGGCGGCCATGACACAATGGTTTAACAAGCGTTTGGTCGTGTGGTGGAAGGACCTTAACGTCCCATTCCTCCCAACCAAAGTTCAGTACCCTAAATTGAAATTTCTTGCACTTTTGTGTATAATTAGTTTTGTACCCGCAATAGACAACCAACGTGCAGGTAATTAAAATTGATAATTTTCTTTTTTCCGTGATTAAAAAATTACCCAAGTCATTTAGCATTAAGTTTGAACTACCTGTCATTTATGATACCCTTTTTTCTAAAACAACCCACTTGCCTCGTAGTGTACACAGGCAAGGCAACTAGAGATATTTATATAAATAGTTGTTATTTTTAATTTAATCTATTGCAAAGCTCCAAACCATGAAACCAAACAAAAGCCAAACCGTCAATAACATTTTGGTATGGTTCGGTTTATTTCCAATGGTTCGGTTTTGGTTTTTGACAAGCAAAAACCGTCACTAACGGCTTGGCTTACGATTTGACCTAAAAACCGTTAAAACCAGACCATGAACACCCCTAGTTTTTATGAAGAGTAAATTACTGTTTTGGCCTCTATGGTTTAGCCAGTTTAACCATTTCAGCCCAAAATGAAATCTTTTAACATATAAGTGAGTTTGCATTTTATAACAACTTTGGCCCCTGATACTAACTTTGTTATTTTTTTGCAGTTAAGTGTAAGGATAATTAGGTTATTATATACCTTAAGGGCTGTTTTTGATAATTAAAAAGTCTTTTTAATATTTAAGAGATTATTAATGCAATTACTCAAGTTTTTTATTATTATTTCGTTATTTTCACGATTATTATTTAACAAAATACATTTTAAATATACAAATAAATATGTATTTTCATTATCCGTTTAGTTTTATAAAAGTCATTTTAAATAATAATTGTTATTTTACATTTTGTTTAAACCCTATATCGTTCTTAAAATTGTTCCTTTTTAAACCATTTGTTTTTTTTTAAATCATTCTTTTTAAAGTCGTATGTCTTTTAAAGTTTTTTAAACACTTTATTTTATACCATTCTTTTTAAAATCATTCATTTTTAAACATTTTAAACTACTCACTTTTTTAAGTCGTTCATTTTTTAAATTTAAAAAACGACATGTATAAAAAAAACAAAAGAAATGTACGATTTGAAGAAAAAAACATTCTAATAAAAAGTTTGCGAAAGATCATTCATTTTCAAACTTTTTTTAGAATGGTTAATTTCTTTTTCAAATCTTCCATTTCTTTGAACCATTTGTTTATTCACAATTCTTTATCTTATTAACCTTTCATTTATCAAATTCGTGGGTTTTTTAGTTCCTTACACTTGTGAACCTATTTTTTTTAAGGTTTTGTTTTTTTATAAACGTCATTTTTTTAATCTTTGTTTTTTAAACCACTTGTTCCTTAAAAGTGAACGTTTTTAAATTCCTTTGATTTTTGAAATTGTTCATTTTCTTCATTTTCTGGAGTTCTTTTTTCCTAACGGCTATAAGTAAACTTAATACAAAGTTTAAAAAGGGTTATTAGATTTTATCACCCTCAACTATCGGCTTTTGGCCGTTGCCAGCCGCAACTAACACTTTGACACCTGGCAGCCCCAACTTGACTTTTTGTTTGCGCTGGCACCACTCAATTAAATCTGCTCTAACTTGGTTAGTAATTTGTCCGACGTGGCACTATTTGGCTGATGTGTACATGCTGATGTGGATGATGAGGTGTTATGTCTCATTTATCCCTCTCGTTTATAACACAGACATCCAAAAAAAAACCCTAATCTCCATTTCTTCAATTCATCCCACATAATCACTGTAATAACTTCGATTCATCCCACAAAATCATAGTAATCACTTTGATTCATCCCACAGAAACCCTAATTGAGATGAGTTCATCTTCCAATTCTTCGTGGAGTGTGAACTGAACCCCTAAATTGTTCAAGGTTGATTTGGATGGAAACTTGTATTGTCATCATGAAATTGTTGCAGTTCTTCGCATCGCTGGTCCTAAAAGTGTTCGACATGGTGATCAATTTTATGGTTGCCCTCAATGGCCTGTAAGTTGTTTGATTATGGATTGAACTTAAATTCTTGTTGAAACTGAAGTTGTAATATTGTTTTGTAGTTATCTGATTGCAAGTTCTTCATGTGGAAACAAGATTTCGACAAATTTTTCGAAGCTCATTCAAACTGTATTTCAAGTCCAGTAAGTTATCAAGAATTGAAGAATGAGAACTTGCAATTGCAGAACAAGTTCTTGGCGAAAAGTCCATGTGGATGCAACCATTTGTGTTTACTATGTGTTTTGTCATTGCCATATGGATGTACATTTTGAACAAGTGATTTAATTAGGTTGTACAATATTGAACTTATTAATGAAAACAAGTTGACAATTGGTTAGTATGCTTATTGGCCAATTGATAGTTGATTTTGCATTGTACAGTCTTGACTTTTGCATCAGTTGGTCTGTTTTGACCCATTTGGATGATTTGCTAATGACCAAACCAAAGTGCAGCCAACAGTGGTCTGTTTTGACCCACTTGGATGATTTGGTAATGACCAAACATAAGTCAGCAGCCAATACTGGTCTGTTTTGACCCATTTGTCATGATTTGGTATCCTTTAAGTATTCGTCAAACAACTTTTTTTTGGCTTCACAATCAATATGAGTAGCCTTTCTAACTGCATCTTGTGTCTGTCTCCATTCCAAGTCCTCTCTATCTGACGCAGAACCATTTATCTCCTCCAGAACCTCATCATCATCATGATCACTGTTTGGAACTAGGTCATCAATATCAGTATAATCATCCGACTATCCTGATCCAGCTAATTCATTATAGTCACTGTCATCACCATATTCTTTGTCTATATCCACTGAAACCCTATCAGTTGACCTAGCAGGCTTTTTGGATTGGGCTTTTTGCTCATTGGGCCGGGGAGCTGGGTTAGTGGGTCTGGAACAGGAGCGGGCTTCATCTGCCAGTATTGGACCTGGTTGGATCAGGACTTCCATATATGGTTCAGTCCACTTCAAAACCTTACCGGCCAAGTGCAAAACATCTTTATCACTCTCAAAGTGATGAAGTCCCCCATCATCAGCATCCAACCCATACATATGCAATTTTCTAGAACTGTAAAAACCGAAGTCCATTGCATAATCTACAAGTTCAAAGTAAGAAATGTGGTCTACATCTACTCTAACATGCTTTGAATCACCTCCTACATACTGTGGTTGACCAAATCCTACCTCAATGTGACCGCCAATCCAAAGCATAACATTTATTGTTGTCGACATCTCAAAAAAATCACTAATTTTAAGAACTCGGATAAGTCTTACCTTAGATTCGAGAGATTAGGGCTTCATTCTTCAAATGTTGATGATCGCGATGACTGAAGAGAGGTGATGACTGTGAAATGGTCTGTGTAGGATATATAAATGAGACATAACACCTCATCATCCACATCAGCATGTACACATCATCAAAATGTTGCCACGTCGGACAAATTACTAACCAAGTTAGAGCAGATTTAACTGAGTGGTGCCAGTGCAAACAAAAAGTTAAGTTGGGGGTGCCGGGTGTCAAAGTGTTAGTTGCGGGTGGCAACGGCCAAAGGCCGATAGTTGGGGTGATAAAATCTAATAACCCTTTAAAAAATGAACGATTTAAAAAACGGTTCTAAAAGGAACACTTTAAAAAGAAATGGTTTAAAAAGAAACAGTTTTAAAATTTAACGACTTAAAATAATGAATTGTTTAAAAAAGTTAAAAATGAATTAAAAAGAACGGTACAACATGAATCGTTTAAAAAAAAACTTTAGAAGACAAAAAAATTTAAAAAAGAAGGATTTTAATAAATAAGCGGTTTAAAAATGAATAATTTTAAAAATGATACACGATTAAAAAAAGGTTAAAAAATGATTTTAAAAAAGACGTTTTTAAAAAACAAACGCTTGATGAAGATACATATTTATTTGTATATATAGAACATATTTTGTTAAATAATAATTGTTAAAATAACGAAATAAAAAAAACTTGAGTAATTGCATTAATAATCTATTAAATATTAAAAGAACTTTGTAATTATCAAAAACAACCCCTGAGGTATATAATTACTTAATTAGCCTTACACTTAACTGCAAAAAAATAACAAAGTTAGTGTCAGGGGCCAAAATCGTTATAAAATGCAACCGCATGGTCTGATATGTTAAAAGATTCTTATTTGGGCTGAAATGGTTAAATTGGTTAAACCATAGGGGCCAAAACAATAATTTACTCTTTTATGAAAATATTGGATTTTGGTTGTAAGGAACTTCAAAGTTCATGTATCAATTAGTCTGATGTTGTATAGGTTTTGACTTAGATAAATCTTCTAAACACAAAGTAGTCGTTTGGGAATTGTCACACCCTGATTTCTCGGTGGGCCCGGACTTGGGGTTTATGCGTGACGATTGATATAGATATTCATATTTAGCACAGCGGAAGTCTTGGGATTATAAAATAATATTACAAAGTACAAATGTCGGAAAAATTTAAATAATTATACAGACGGAAAGTGTACTAAAGATACACAGGCGGATTGGAAATAACAAAAATGAATATATAAAGACTACTAGGCCTTGTTTGTAGTCGCAAATTTCAATATGCATATACCGAGCAGCTCCAGCCTATTCTGTATTTGCTAACCTATGCTTAGTCTTTTGAAAATACGTCAGCTTTCGCTGGTAAATACAATTAACTAGCACGTTTTGAAAATCTTTTCAAAACCATTTTATATCATAAGGTATATCATTTTCATAAATAACTTGGGACAAACTATATCTCTTGTTACCAGTATTACATACTTGTCAATACATATGGGGCTCGGAACTAAACTTTGATACATGATTAACCAACACGCCACTTTTTAATAAAAAATATGATATAGCATAATAGCGTCTGTCAGGTGTATGCCTACACCCCGCGCTTAGGTTGTGGCCACTTGCAGTTAAGTGAGCCGTGGATATCCAGGACACGGTCGCATTAATCCCCAATGTTTAAGTTATCAAGCATAAGGGATTAAAACGGGTTATTTGGATTTTGGACATCATTCGTCATTGATCCCATGCTCGACCAATCGATTAAGAGTATTTACCTGAGCTTAATCTTTACAAATTAAAGATATTTTAAGCACAGCCGTTAATCAAACAACTAACACAAGCGCAATTTACTGGAGTCTCCTAGTCTGGAATGGACAGGATATGATCCGTTAGAATGTTAACGGGTCTTATTCAAGTCATATGACTTGGACCGATTAACTTATAATAAATAGGTACGGTTCACTAGATTAAGCGGAGACCGGATAGAATGTGGTTTGCACCCTCACAAGTACTATGACTCGTATAATATGGGTCAAGCAATCATACATTCTGATTAGAACTTATTTGGAAAGGTTTTGACCCGATTCGGCTAACTTATATAAACTATGTTATATAAGTCAACCGTACACGCATAAGCGACATCGGGTGATCGGATGGGTCTATGGTAAGTCCAATATGCCAAAACATGTTTATTATGTTACCACTTACCACATCAGTTTATAAATCAGATTATATGTTCATCATCTTTCAAAATCAATTTAATGCCAAAAAGGGCATTTTGGGTATTATTTAGGCATAATATGTGGACTTGCAAAAAAACCTTAGGGGTTTAACCCTACAATATTATGATTATAACCATTTGGGGTTATTCCCTACAATAATATGATTATATTACAACTTCAAATCAGTATCTAAACTCTCCTGAACGTGTCAGAATCGAAAGTCAAACCAGAAGTCAAACTGTTTGACTTTCGGTTGCGAACCGAGCTTTAAGCAGGAAATGAAGGGTTGGACGTCATCTAACATGTCCTAATATGTTATATAAACTGATATAATGTCAAAAATAAATGTTTCGATACTTAGAAGTTCATTTAACGCTATTTAAAAAAATCTGTGCTTTTGACTTTTATTTAATAAAATTTTGACCCGACATTTGACCAACTTAACGTGATCTTCAGAAGGTGTCCTCTCAGGGGATTAACACCTACATTATTACAATCACGTAGCCATGTTTGATTCGAACATTGGCTTGACTAAAATGGTCATAACCGAAAGTCAAAGCAAAAGTCAATTTGCCTTACTTTCGGGTAAGAACTAGCCTATAATATGTAAAGAGACTGAGTTAGAACACTTACAAGTGTTCAAGGAAGACTATGCTTCAATTAGGAGACCTCTATAAGCAGAATCAATCTCCAAAGATGAGAGAAAGAAAGAAAGGAAGGTGCAAGTTATGAAGGTGCAAGTATGGAGCTATTTATACTTGAGCTCAAGCCTTTAATTTTGGCCAAGTGTAATCAGAGATGCTAAGGAGGTGATTAGTGCCATCACACATGTCCAAAGCAGGAGAAATGGTGGCAAAATCATGAGCTACGTGGCAGGAGAAGCAGCTGCAGTTGCCAGCTAATTCTAGACTGCCAGTGAACCAAATGCGGACCGTATTAGGTGATCCATGCGGTCCGCATGAGCTTCTGGCACCCACAGATTTTAAATTCCATGCGGACCGTATGGACTGAGCCTTGCAGTCCGCATGAGGTGTCCAAGAATAAATGAATGCCTTACGGACTGCAAGGCATATGCCTTGCGGTCCGCATTGGACCTTCAGAACCAAAAGTTTGGCATTTTGCCATGTTTGACCCCTCCACATCCATACTTCAATTTTTTTGCAAAATTACTTATTCTCATCCAACTTATCAGGAATATTTAAGAGTTGATTGGACACATGTTGCCATATTATTCGTCACGAATATCTGAGGTGTTACAAGAATGGCATGTTTACGCTTCTACGTGTAGTCCAAAGTAATAGCACATCATGTTGATGATGCGTACACTTAGGCAAAGTGAACAGTTAGAGGTGTGAGCACTTTACGTTGTGCATACACTTTGACATGCCTATAAATAGGCGTGCCCATGTGTTAGTGCATAGACTTTGTAAAAACCTGAGCGTTCACTTTGTATGCAACCACTTGTACATTTCCATCGAGCTTAACCAAAACGAGTTTATTTCCATGTGGTTGTTCCTGATTTTTCACATAATGATTCTTTATCATGTTTCCATTGTTTCCGTCAGTGGAATCATGCTATTTAACCGTTGATTGTTATTGTTGATGATTTTAGGGTTTTACAATTAGTATTTGAGCTTGTGAGCTCTCTAAGATCATGATTAAAGGTTGAATTCAAGAATTATATATGTATATATATATATACACACATACACAAAAGGCAACATTACTTACTACATTCTTAGTAATCTACATAATCTGAATAAATACGAAAGGGTATGTTTGTTAATTTTTAACTTCATGTAATCCAATAGGATTTGGAGATCAACACAGGATTTGGGCCTTAGTAACAAGAAATGGTGACCCAAAAATTACTTTTTACACATGATACATGTGAACAGGAATGGAGAGGAGATCAACATAGGATTTAGGCCTTAGTAACAAGAAATGGACTTATAGTTGATTATCTACTTTGTACAATATCTTTTATGTATTTGTTTCATTTGGATTATTTGTTATGTGAAACTTTTAACATGGAATTATTGAATATTTAACCATTTAATAGCAAGTCATAAGCTTTGGATCAACCAAGCATGCCCCGGTCACCTATTCCGCTGTGGATTGGGGTGTAACAACATTGCCGCGACAACGCGCCAAACAGGTTAAAACTTTGGTTTAACTAAAAATTGAATGTAAATGTCTTAAGAACCAAATATAATTATAAAAAAAACATTTTAAATACCTTTTATAGACATAGGCTTATGTTTTCGGTTTATTTTTTAAATAGATTTTAAAAACCTTTTATAGAAATGAGGCTTATTCAAAAACTAGTCACGGTAGTTACATAGAAATGAGGCTTATTCAAAAACTTGTCATCGTAGTTAAGAACAAATGAATATGTATATTGATGTGCACAAAATGCAACATATAAATTACATCAATTGTGGCTTAAAACTAACCCTTTTTTAGTACTAATGTTGGAAAAAGTGTGCTTTTGTCTTCCTTTTGTATTTTCAGGATTAAATGAGCTCAAAATAACAAAAGAAGCAAAAAGACAGCAAAATCTAACATAAATACAAGAAAGGGAACAAAAGTGATATGCCCAACCCCCCGATAGCATATTCCCAAGCAAAACTCATAGAAGCTTCTGTTGCCCACCACGGGGCCGTGCCCAGCGGACACGGGGGCGTGGTCAACTTCCTGCAGGCGCATTTATTGTAATTGCGAATTACAATTAATGAAGAGAGAGAGAGTCAGATGGACACGGGGCCGTGGCCAGCGGACACGGGGCCGTGCCCGAGCTTCTGTTCAACCTATAAATAGGAGTGTTTGGAGCTCTTGCAACTCATCCCTTGGCACACCACCTTTCTCACACTTCACCCACCACCCACCACCATCATAACACCATCATCCACCACCATCATCCATTGTCCATCATAGAGTGTGTGAGTCGTCTCGAGATCCAAGATTGATCGTAAGAGTTCTTGACAATCAAAGGCCATGTTTGCCTAAGTCTCTTACATCACTTGGTGAAGACAAGTGTTTAGTGTAATACTTTTTATTTTTAATCTTTTGCACTTTTTAATTGGTTTTGTATTAATGACTTTAATTACTAGTTTCTTATGTTGAAGGTGATTCTTCCTTATCGATTGTCCGTGGTGTCTTGGCATTATTTTACTGTCTACATAAAATAAAAGATTTTCACCATTCGTATCTCCACGGTCTATATGGAGGTATGTTGGCTACCTAGTCGGGGGTTAAGGGAACGGTTTGGTAAGAGTCTTGCCATTGTTCAGTGTATAGATCCTGCAAAGAACTTGGGTCAAATTTAGTAGGACCTCCTTCAGTACCCAAAGGTATTGGATGGCGGGGGTCCAAACTTTTTGATCCCCTCATAAGTTAAACTACTATTAAAACTTTAATCCGGCTACTTAGGACTGTATCCCTGCTGACTCAGACTACTTAGCCGAGGGTAACGTCGCCTTCAAAAGAGGGGCCTACCACATTATGCATTAATAACTTAATTAATTATCTTTCAATAATCCGACCTTTTAGGATTGTATCCTTGCTGACTCAAACTACTGGGTTGAGGGTAACGTCTCCTTCAAAAGAGGGGCCTACTACAATAACTAAGATAATCTCTTAAACAAGTGCAAAAGTGCGAAAATAATCAAAGGTTACACTACACACGAGTCGGATCCAAGTGATTCATCTTGTCTATCTGTTTTTACTTTTATTTTATTATTCAGCATTTTAGTTAGTTTTATTTTCTTAGTTTAAAACATTTTTCTAACATTTTGATTTGATTAAACGTTGAGGATAAACCGGTACTAAAAGCTCTTGTGTCCTTGGACGACCTCGGTATCTTACCAACACTATACTACGTCCACGATGGGTGCACTTGCCCATATGTGTGTTTAGTGTTAGTAAATATCGTGTTTTATAAATTTAAAACTTGGTTAAAAAGTGTAAAAAGGGCTTAAAATATATACCTAGATTATATTACACCTAACGCACATCAAGTTTTTGGCGCCGTTGCCGGGGACACAAGGATTTTAAGAAAGCTTAAAATCGACGGCCTAATCTGTTTTTCAAAAATTTTTCAAACGCGCTCACATTTTTCTGCATTTTAGTTTAGTTTGCATTTACAGCAGCCTGAACACGGGGCCGTGTTCACTGAACACGGGGCCGTGCTGCATATTTTTCATTAAACACCCAGATACAAAGTCTGAACACGGGGTCGTGCTCACTGAACACGCCCCCGTGCTCAACGAGACCAGTAACTTTTATTAAAACGCCCAGATACAGACCCTGAACACGGGATCGTGTCCACCGAACACGGGGCTGTGTCCAGCCTCTGTTTCCGTCTTTATTCTTGTTTTCTAGTCCCGAGACTCAGTTGTGGTCTGTTGAGTGATCCCTATGGATCAATACTCAGAAGGCTACAACTACACCTATGAGGAGGATGATTATATGAGAGACTATTGCACTAATTGTGGAAACCCGCACTCGGTACAATATTGTAACTTAAATCAACCATCCAATTCATACAACTATTATGAGGAGCCCAGGTACGAGCCATCGACTTCATACACATCCTATGAAGACCAAAGGTATGAACCTTCTCCCTCATACTCATATTTTGATGAACCAAGGTATGAACCCTCATACTCATACTTTGAGGAGTCAAGATATGAGCCACCACCTTCATATACTTATTATGAGGAACCATGGAGTGAACAACCCACCTCATATGAGTACTATGAAGAACAAAATTACGACCCTTATCCATCATATACTTACAATGAAGAACAATGGTGTGAACCATCTACTTCATATGAGTACTATGAGGAGCCAACGATCGAACAACCAGATTCAAGCTTTGAGGATCCCGATCCTTTCTCTATCACCGAAGTGACCGATAAGATATTAGAACATATTAAAACTATCGAACGGTGCATAAAAGAATCTCGCACAAGGGAAGAGGAGTCCCGCGCAAGAGAAGAATTAAATAAAAAACGATAGTTGAAGAGTTAAAAATGGAAGAACAAATAAGTGAAAAACCGACACATGAGCTAAACAACGAAAAAGGTGAGGCCGATAACGTTGAAATTCAAGAAGAGTCTAATTTTGAAGAAATTAATCTCTTGTCCCCTTCTTTCGAAAATCATTGTTTAGTACCAACTCATGCTAAGTTTTTAAAAGAGTTAAACACTAACACTAAAATTGAAGAAATGGTAAGTGTTAAGTTAACTAATGATCAAACTTCGCTAATAAAACAAGACCCTTTTGAAATTAACATTACACCGGTTCCATGTTTTTTTCAAAATTCATTTATTAGTAATGTCACCATTGATAAGGATCTTTGTGTTAACATAATGCCTAATTACATTTTCGAAAAATTAAGTATTTGTGATTTTGCTCCACTTCAAATACCCATTTTTCTATCCAATCAGAAAGTAATAGAATCAATCGGTGTAGTTGAGGACGTCTTGGTTCAAACAAATCAAATGGTTATTCCAACCGACTTTGTCATCCTCGATGACGCTCCTCTAGTGTTGGGAAGACCTTTTGTAAAAACTTACGAAGCTTTGACAAACCGGAAGTTTAATAATCTACCTCTTCAATTAGGGGCATTCAAAAGGAGCATAGATCTTGAGCGTTCAATGAAATATCCTTTTGGCAACAATGACCCCCTAATTGAAGATGAAGATGAGCCATCCGATATGAATGAAAAGATTGACCACTTTGTTGAAGAAGAGGTCGCCATAGAACAAACCTTTAAAGTTCTTGATCTAGATGAGCCCCAAAATAAGGAGTCTCCTAAAGACCCGCCCCTTGAGCTCAAAGAACTTCCAAAAGGTTTGGAATATGCTTTTCTAGACAAAGATGGTAATTCACCTGTAATTATTTCATCTAAATTAAATAGTGTAGAAAAAGAAAAATTAATTAAACTTTTGAAAAAACATAAAAATGCGATCGCTTGGAAGCTTGTAGATATAAAAGGAATAAGCCCTTCCATGTGCACGCACAAAATTCTGATGAACGATGACTACAAACCGGTAATACAACCACAAAGGAGAGTAAATCCAAATGTCCAAGAAGTGGTTAAAAATGAGGTCATCAAACCACTTGACGCCAGACTTATTTATCCTATCTCCGATAGTCCATGGGTAAGTCCAGTCCAAGTAGTCCCAAAGAAAGGAGGTATGACGGTAATAACTAATGAAAAAATGAATTAATACCAACAAGAACCGTCACAGGATGGAGAATATGCATAGACTATAGACGATTAAATGAAGCAACAAGGAAAGACCACTTTCCTTTGCCCTTCATTGATCAAATGTTAGAACGACTATCCGGTCATAAATTTTACTGTTTCTTGGATGGTTTTTCAGTTTTTTTTCAAATTCCAATAGCACCTGAAGACCAAGAAAAGACAACTTTCACATGCCCCTACGGAACTTTTGCTTATCGACGCATGCCATTCGGTCTATGTAATGCCCCTGCAACATTCCAACGTTGCATGGTGGCCATCTTCCATGATATGATAGAAAAGACAATGGAACTCTTCATGGACGACTTTTCTATCTTTGGAGATTCATACGACCATTGCCTCGATAACCTTGAACGAATGCTATCCCGATGTGAGGAAACTAACCTCACCCTTAACTGGGAGAAATGCCATTTCATGGTAGCAGAGGGAATAGTACTCGGTCACAAGATCTCGAGCGAAGGAATGGAAGTTGATCGAGCAAAAATAGACACAATTTCTCAGTTACCTCCACCCTCCTCCGTTAGAGTAATCAGAAGTTTCTTAGGACATGCCAGATTTTATAGACGGTTTATCAAAGACTTTTCGAAAATTTCAAGACCTCTAACAAAATTACTTGAAAAAGATGCGTCTTTCATCTTCGACAAGGATTGCAATCAAGCATTTCTAACCCTCAAGGAAATGCTAGTCAATGCACCTATCATGATAGCGCCCGATTGGAAATTACCTTTCGAAATCATGTGTGATGCAAGTGACTTTGCTGTTAGAGCAGTCTTGGGACAAAGAAAAGAAAAGCATTTCCACCCAATTTATTATGCTAGTAAAACACTTAATGATGCACAAGAGAATTACACAACCACTGAAAAAGAATTACTAGCTGTGGTATTTGCTTTTGATAAATTTCGTTCTTACCTTGTTCTTTCTAAAACTGTAGTCTATACAGATCATGCAGCTATCCGATACCTCTTCAAGAAACAAGATGCAAAACCCCGTTTGATCAGGTGGATTCTACTCCTCCAAGAATTTGATATTGAAATCAAAGACAAAAGAGGGGCAGAAAACACAGCAGCAGATCATCTTTTGCGCCTAGAAGACCCAGCTTTGGAGGCAACCAGGGACGAGCAAATCAACGAAAAATTTCCAACAGAGTCCCTGGAAATGGCTGAATGTCCCTGGAAAGGATGGCCACATCACCAAAGAAAGAAATTCTTTGCTGATGTAAAGCATTACTTTTGGGAAGACCCTTATCTTTTCTAAATATGTGCCGACCAACTCATCCGAAGGTGCGTACATGGCAGTGAAGCACGAAGAATTCTCCGCCATTGTCATGAAGGTCCATATGGCGGGCATCATAGTGCCGCTAGTACCGCACGAAAGGTATTTGATTCAGGGTTTTATTGGCCAACCATTTATAAAGATGCGCAAAGTCTTGTCAAGACATGTGATGCTTGCCAAAGATCAGGTAATATTTCATCCAAAAACGAAATGCCACAAAATGGCATTCTCGTTTGTGAAATTTTTGATGTGCGGGGACTCGATTTCATGGGACCTTTCCCACCATCAAAAGGAAACAAATATATACTTGTGGCAGTCGATTACTTGTCTAAATGGGCCGAGGCCGAGGCACTTCCAACAAATGATGGAAGAGTAGTGGTAAGATTTCTGAAAAATTATTCTCTCGTTTTGGAACACCTAAAGCATTAATAAGTGATAGAGATACCCATTTTTGTAACCATCAACTCGAAAAAATCTTAACAAGATATGGGGTCTATCACCGGGTCTCAACAGCATATGACCCTCAAACAAACGGACAAGCCGAAGTGACTAATAGAGGTTTAAAACGAATACTTGAAAAAACCGTAGGTTTAAATAAAAAGGAATGGGCCGATAAATTAGATGATGCTTTATGGGCTTTTCGAACTGCTTATAAAACCACTATAGGCACAACCCCATATAAGCTCTCGTCTATGGAAAAAGTTGTCATTTGCCAGTAGAAATAGCCCACAAGGCCTACTGGGCAATAAAAAATGTGAACTTAGATTTAGAAATTACAGGTAAAAATCGATTTTGTCAATTAAATGAATTAGACGAATTAAGGAATTATGCATACTCTAACTCGGAAATTTATAAGGAAAGAATGAAAAATTTACACGACAGATACATTAAACCTAATGAATTTCGAGTGGGATATCTGGTTCTATTGTTTAATTCACGACTTCAATTATTTTCGGGTAAACTAAAATCTAGGTGGTCAGGACCTTTTTCCATCACCCATATTTTTCCTCACGGTGCAATAGAAATTAAATCTCGGAATGGAATCCCATTCAAAGTCAATGGCCAACGGCTGAAACTCTATCGAGGATCCATTGAGGATGAAGAGGAAGAGATCTCGCTTCAAACGGTCGACGAATAAAGGCATCCACATCATACCTGGTATGTTACGAACAAGTGGGTAAACATCGAATTCGGTAAGTCTTTTAACCAAGTTTTTGGGAAAACAGGGCACTCACACGAGCACTAAAAAAAATTAAAACTTTGCTCGGCACGGGGCCGTGTCCGCGCAACTGTCGGGATAAAACCCTCTTTTCTTATCAGTTACACCATTCCACACGCCCCGTTTCCCCGAAAAAACGCTCTGGTCCAGGCGATTTTCTACAGATTTTCGACGTCTCCTCTCATTCTAACAACATCAAGGTATGATTCTATCATCATTAGTAGTTAGATTAGTTACTTGCATGTAGTTAAAACATCAAAAATTTGGGGAAAATCTAGGGTTCTTGAAGTTCATCTGGATCAAACCTCAAATTTTTGCAATAATCTGTTAGTATTAGTTTAGATTAGTGTAATGGGAAGTAAATACACTTGTATTGTTGATAGATTTGCCCGATTTCTCATGAAAACCCCAAACCCTTGTTTTTTAACAGAAAAAGATGAAATTGAAAGGGTAAACGGTTTGTTTTGGGAAAAACGGCACTTGGGGTCTCATTTTCGGGGGAAACCGCACCTACTTGGCCAAAAATTTTCAGATTTTCGGGACCGGGTCGAAAAATGCAATTTTTGAGTAACAGACGCCTGGACACGGGGTCGTGCCCACTGAGCACGGGGCCGTGTCCAGCTCACTGTTTGCAGTTTCTTCCGAAAAATCTCACTGTTTCGTGCTAACTTTTGGTGTGTTCTTTCAGATGTCGAAGAAGTTCACAAGATTCAACGCAAATGAGCTCGATGCTAGAGCCAGATATGACACACTTCAAACAAGACCCGAAGAATAACCAAGGCAAGCATGCACGGACCTCTTAGCCATGGTGAACCAACTTGACCGGTTCAACAACCACGTTACCGGCCCACTAAGGGTTGCCCTAACCTCTCGACTACGATCGGTACACGAGTGCCAAATGGAGTTCTACAGCACCTTCACTTTTAACTCAAGGTGCGACCCTTTCGACAATGAGGGTATTGCATTTCGGTGTGGTGGAACTAGGTACTCGATCTCTATGGCGCAATTCGGGGCAATAGTGGGGCTGTATACGGAGGAGGATTCGGGAAGTGAAGAAAACACTGGAGGAATGCGAGAGTTGGATGAGAATGAACGCCAAGCCGCATGGGCTCAGATTGGGGAAGGATTCTACAATCCGAGTAGTACTAAGAGCACTAAGCTAAGGGATCCGCTCTACCGCTACATTCATAGGCTCCTTGCTTACTATCTTAGTCAGAGGCATGACAGCAGCGGCGTTGTTGGGTTAAGAGATTTGGTAGTCCTTCACTGCATTCACAACCGAAGACCCCTCGATGTTCCATTCCTCCTACTCCGGAACATGCATTTGAACCGGCTTGCTCATGCACCAACCCTTATCTTCTTCGGGGGATGGGTGTACCGCCTCTTCAAGCACTTCACGCGCATACCTAGGTCTTTCGAAAGGAGCCCATGGCCAGGACGGGTTGATGTGCACATTTGTCGCGCCATGAACCTAATCTATGAGGCGGAAGACGGATCGGTCAGCTTTCAGAGGATGCAAGGCCATGCATGGAACCCGCAAGAGGCGCTAGTCCTTCACGCTCTACCTCCCCATTACCAGTACCAACCCCATGGTGAACTAGGCCCGTCCTCCTCACAAGGAGGTGGTTTTCCTAACTTTCAGAGTTTACATGATCTTTTGCAGGAAAACCTTATGTGCACAAAAACACCTACAACCTCGCCAACAACACATACCACCGGATCGGAGCCATTGAAATGAATATCAATGATATCCAAGATGACATTGGAAGCATCCGGGAGTATATGGCGGGGCATGGGGAAGGAGGTGATGACAGTGATGAAGACATGGACTAGGCGGGTGGAGCAGGAGTAGGAGTAGGAGCGGCTGGTTGGTGATCCTACAGGTTAAATTCCCTTTTCTATCGAACAGTTTCCGACCTGCGTGCCGAAGTGTTGAACAATTTACTTTTCCCTAACTTGTTTTTATTTTCTGTTTTTGTTTTTATCTTTAACTTGATGGTTTGGATGCTAAACTTGGTAATTTAGGACGTTTGGTGTTGTTTGGTGTGGTATTTACTGATAAAACAGGTACAAACGAGGCTTAGAGTGGTAAACGTTAGTACTACTAAAGCCAGGACATGAAAATCGGAGAAAGAAACCTGTTTTTCAGCCTTGCAGACTGTCCACACGGGGTCGTGTCCGGCCGACACGCCCCCGTGCCCACCTCCCAGATCTGCTGTTCGTTTAACTTCTGCAGATTTTGCCAGACACGGGGTCATGCCTAGCCAACACGCCCACGTGTCCATCTTCTGTAAGTTTTCGTTACTGGCAGTTGAACACGGGGTCGTGTCAAATAGACACGGGGCCGTGTCCAGGATGCCAGTAACATAAAATTTTGCTTTTAATACCATTTTACACATTCAATCAACCTAAAAACTTATTTTTGAGACACATTGAGGACAATGTGTAATTTAAGTGTGGGGGGGGGGGGATGCTAAAACCTTGAATCTTGCAAGCCCTAATAACAAGCCTTACACAAAACTCTACTGGAACCGCTAATCACCCTAATTTTTTTTTAAAATTTTCATTTTTTTTACTTGTCTAAGTTTAAGTTGGAAATTCAAGTTCTAACAAGGTTATATTTTTTTTTTTAAATTTACAACCGATAGCGTCGTGATAAAAAAAACCAACATAAGAAAATTATGAAAAGGCATGACAAACTTAGTTAAAATTTGATTATATATACTTGATCACATAAAAAAAACCATTTCCCACAAAAGTGAATTTTGAGCCTTTATCGAGCATACAAATACATATCTTTACACTAAGTGCTCATTTTTCGTTTCTTGTGTGAATAGCCGCTTGGTTCGTACGACTCTAGAACTTGCCACAACAATACATTCCCGGTCTTTACCAACTTAAACCCGAGTAAGTAAGTGATGGAGGCATTAGGACTAACCCTTTTTCTTTCTACACCATTATTTTTCATTTTTTTTACTACCTACCCAAAATCTCCCTCGTTAACCCCTTTGAGCCTAAACCTTTTCATTTCTTAACCCAAAACAATCACCCTTTTTACCCACCTAAACCTTTTTATTTTTAAACCTTTCTTTTAGTAACAACGTTCGGTTTTCTAATGACTCTTCCAAAATATATAAATATATATATATATATATTGATGAAACCAAACAAACAAACAAACAAGTTCATCAAAAATAACTTTGTTTGAAACAATTGGTTCATCAAAATAAAATAAAAATGTGAAAAATAAAAAGTCTTTCAAAAACCGACGTTTGTTACGCTTTTCGCCCTTTTACTAACCACTAACCCAACCACCCACCTTTAGCCCAAGCCTAACCCTTCACCCAAAAAGTCCTCTTGATATTTACAAAGGTATATAGTTAAAAAGGAGGAGGATTGATTGCTTGGCAAGCTTATGGTAGGAGTAAGTTCCATGCCGCTCTCGAGTGATTCACTAAAAATACACCTTCGGCCGAGTGTTGAGTGATTCCCCGTGAGGTATGTGAACTTGTATATAAATGTAATTTTAAAAAGGTATGTTATGCCCTAATAAATAATTTATCTTATGAAATGTTTTTCATAAATCATGACGAATAGGATTGTAAATAAATAAAAATAAAACCTAAATGATCTTGGAAATCCCGACACTCTATGACAAGCCCAAAAAACCTTCTCTTCTACCCATTCCCTTTGGGAGTGAATAAAGCCACATTATAAAGAGTTTTGTTTGAGGACAAGCAAAGATTCAAGTGTGGGGGTATTTGATGTGCACAAAATGCAACATATAAATTACATCAATTGTGGCTTAAAACTAACCCCTTTTTAAGTACTAATGTTGGAAAAAGTGTGCTTTTGTCTTCCTTTTGTATTTTCAGGATTACATGAGCTTAAAATAACAAAAGAAGCAAAAAGACAGCAAAATCTAATATAAATACAAGAAAGGGAACAAAAGTGATATGCCCGACCCCCCGACAGCATCTTCCCAAGCAAAACAAAGAAGACAGAAGACTGAACACGCCCCGTGCTCAGTGAGCACGGGGCCGTGCCCAAGTGCCAGCAGAAAAGACAAACTCATAGAAGCTTCTGTTGCCCACCACGGGGCCGTGCCCAGCGGACACAGGGGCGTTGTCAACTTCTTGCAGGCGCATTTATTGTAATTGCGAATTACAATTAATGAAGAGAGAGAGTCAGATGGACACGGGGCCGTGCCCAGCGGACACGGGGCCGTGCCCGAGCTTCTGTTCAGCCTATAAATAGGAGTGTTTGGAGCTCTTGCAACTCATCCCTTGGCACACCACCTCTCTCACACTTCACCCACCACCCACCACCATCATAACACCATCATCCACCACCATCATCCATTGTCCATCAAAGAGTGTGTGAGTCATCTCGGGATCCAAGATTGATCATAAGAGTTCTTGACAATCAAAGGCCATGTTTGCCTAAGTCTCTTACATCACTTGGTGAAGACAAGTGTTTAGTGTAATACTTTTTATTTTTAATCTTTTGCACTTTTTAATTGGTTTTGTATTAATGACTTTAATTATTAGTTTCTTATGTTGAAGGTGATTCTTCCTTATCGTTTGTCCGTGGTGTCTTGGCATTATTTTACTGTCTATATAAAATAAAAGATTTTCACCATTCGTATCTCCACGGTCTATATGGAGGTATGTTGGCTACCTGGTCGGGGGTTAAGGGAACAGTTTGGTAAGAGTCTTGCCATTGTTCAGTGTATAGATCCTGCAAAGGACCTGGGTCAAATTTAGTAGGACCTCCTTCAATACCCAAAGGTATTGGATGGCGGGGGTCCAAACTCTTTGATCCCCTCATAAGTTAAACTACTATTAAAACTTTAACCCGGCTACTTAGGACTGTATCCTTGCTGACTCAGACTACTTAGCCGAGGGTAACGTCGCCTTCAAAAGAGGGGCCTACCACATTATGCATTAATAACTTAATTAATTATTTTTCAATAATCCGACCATTTAGGATTGTATCCTTGCTGATTCAAACTACTGGGTTGAGGGTAACGTCACCTTCAAAAGAGGGGCCTACTACAATAACTAAGATAATCTCTTAAATAAGTGCAAAAGTGTGAAAATAATCAAAGGTTACACTACACACGAGTCAGATCCAAGTGATTCATCTTGTCTATCTGTTTTTACTTTTATTTTATTTTTCAGCATTTTAGTTAGTTTTATTTTCTTAGTTTAAAACCTTTTTCTAACATTTTGATTTGATTAGACGTTGAAGATAAACTGGTACTAAAAGCTCTTGTGTCCTTGGACGACCTCGGTATCTTACCAACACTATACTACGTCCACGATGGATGCACTTGCCCATATGTGTGTTTAGTGTTAGTAAATATCGTGTTTTATAAATTTAAAACTTGGTTAAAAAGTGTAAAAAGGGCTTAAAATATATACCTAGATTATATTACACCTAACGCATGTCATAAAATAATATTATTTTGTGATGCTAGACAACGGAAGACGGTACTGTAAAACGATACCGTAAGGAAATGATAGTAAATTTATATATGTGTGTATCTAAGTTAAATAAAGATAAAAGGCCAAGTTAGTAAGGGAAATAACAAACTTAAACACACTTTGATAGACAAGGGGGCTAATGTGTAAATGTGTAATGGAATAAAAATAAAAAAAAAGAAAGAAACCAGTGTTTGGTTTCTTGCGATCGTACAGGGGCAGAAGGCAAGGTGAAACCCTAGTTTCACCAACTTCATCGAATTCAGTAGGAATCTCAATGAAAATCGGATGCATGAACCTCAATTTGCAAACATCTAACCTTGTTCAGTAAAGTGGTAAGTCGAATTCTTTGATTTGGTGAATTTTAGGAAAAGGGTTTTTCATCTAATCATGAAATTATGCAAATATGAGTGTGATTTGAAGTTATGAATGCAAGATATGATAGGAATCATGTTTGATTTTAGCATTTTGATTGAGTTTTAGCAAAAACCCATTGGGTGAGAAGTTAACAATTCTATCATAGTTATTTCATGTTGATGATACTTAGAAACTCCATTGTTGATTAATATGCATGTTAGGGTTTCTTGTTTGATTGAACAAGCTATGACTATAACCTGAATTTTATGACTTTATGTTGATGTTAGTAGGTTGTAATTACTTCCTTGATGATTAACTATGGTTGTACTTGATCTATGAAGATTAGGGTTCTTGATTTAAATTGGGGATTTTGGAAATTGGATGGTTTTGGAATGATTGTTTGCAAATTTGTAATGTTTTACCATCCATTGATATATAATAAATGTGTTTGATGTTCCTAACCCTTTATAAGAGTTCAACATAAGTTTTAACCATGAAAGAGGGCTGCGTTTTATGGTTTGGGTCGAAGTTAGGAGCACCATAAACATGATTTTCGCAGCTTTTTAATCAGATTTTGGGCAGAATTCGACAAATCATATAAAATCAACCGAGTGTCCGTTTGGGGTGTTCTTTATATGGTTGGAAAGCCCTAGGAGTAAATTTTCTAAATATGTTTAGAATGAGAGGAAATAAGAATGATAGATGTACGAAAACTGCAGTACAAAACAGCTTAGCAGATTGGTTTAAAGCTGAATTATTAGTTGATTTATGAATCAGTTCTGTCTCTTCTGAAAATCATAGAAAATTCCACTTGGGGTGATATTTGTTGGGTTGAAAAGATATAAGAATTTTTTTACATATCATATTTGAAGATGTCAAACCAACTAAAACTGTACAAGGGTCTAATAGGCTGAATACAACAGTTGCGCAGAATAGTGGTGCACTAAAATAAAGTTTTTGTAAAACTAAATAAAAAGGATGTTAGAACACATTAGAACTAAACATAAATGGTTAGTTTTAGTTATTTATGTGTATCTAACTTAGTATATTAGAAGTGTTTAAAGTACTTGCTTCAAGAGCATTGCAAGCACTTGCACTAAGGGGTGAAAATGGGTCAAATGAATAGGGTTGACCTAATTAAAAGACTAATGGTGAAAATCGTCAAGAACACATATAACGAGTTGGATAAATAATACTTACGTATTAAAAAGGGGGTGAATGGTCGTTATGTGTTCTAATGATTTGCAAGTTGACTTGTTGTTTAGCAGGTATGACATAGATGGGAAACAACGGGTCACAAGGATAGCATGGAAGACAACACCTCTATGGAAAAAGGTGAGTGACGCTTTACTCATGTAGCATGTTTTATTAATTATATAAATACCTTTGTGAAAATATTTATATGGTGTGCGGTAAGAATTGTAGAGGAGAGTTAATCTTAGTACGAAGTTGTGTGATAATGGTAATTATTGTCGGTGATATAAATATCCGAGTTTATTAGTATGATTAAATCATAAACAAGGTGATGGAAGTAAGATGCAGATACTGGGAGTAATGAGCAGTGTAGACTTACCACAAGATCGTTTATTGAGTATTGAGTATAAGGTATGTGATCTTTATATATATTTAGTTGGTCTAATATACGAAGTAAAGGAATTGGAACTAATAGGGATAAGATTATTGGAAACAGGGTTGGTGGATTAAACCAAGGGGCGGTAAGTATCGAGTATGGGATTTTTGTAATATTAAAAGGGATTTAATCGTGATTTATGAATTGACTAGTACGGAAGGAATTGTTTATAAGTAGTCTATTATCGGATGGTCATATGCATGACTAGGGAGGTGTGTTAATTAAGTTGAAGTGAATAGGATGGTATGTAGGTCTGAATAATTGGTGTCATGGTGAGTTTAAATCGTATAAACTAGTATGCATGATGTGTATGGAAAATACATATATATATATATATATACACATATGCATGTTCATAGTTATGCGAAAGGCGTACATTATGTGATAGTTAAATAGATGTATATAAACGGTTGGCACCCTTTTTACGAAGATGTAGTACTTGAACATGTTGAGATTACGGGTTTGCTAACCAAGTTATTATTGAGTATGTTTGAAAGTGCAGGTTATGTATGTCGGACTTTCGAAGTGTTGATATAGAAATAAAACGATTGAATGATGGAAGGTTAATTGGGTGGAAGTAACTTATGCGGTTAGAATACGCTATGGACGTTTTAGTTTATACAATATTTTATGCTTGGTCGTCATCATCTACCAACGGGTGAGTCGCATGAAAATATATGTCATACCCATTTAATTGGGTAATCGAATGCGTAAGAAAAATGAAAGTACATACTCGAATAGAATTAAAATAATGGTTTTATAAGCAGATAAGTATATTGACTATCTTTTTAAAGCTTTGTTGTTGAATGTAGGTAAATTCTCAATTTAGGCGACTTGGAGAATCGGAGCGAGCGCTGTTCATGTTATGTCATACCAAACGCTTCCGCTAGCTTGTTCAAATGTTTTTGGTCCAAAAATTTTTGTAATGGTTTTTAGTAGTATTTTGTTGAACGAATTGTAGAATTGTATCTAGTTTGATTATGATTAAAACAGGGGTATGCCCGTTTTACGGACGGGTCATGCCCAAATTTTGTTAAAATAAATGCATATGTTATTGATATCATTGTTTTAAATTGCGAAAAGTTGGACACTCTTAAGAAATTTTTATTCTTCTAGTGTCCTTTGGTCGTCTTTTATTAGACGTAAACGCGGACGTTACACCAAGCCCAATTACTTTACCGATGAACAGGTGGACAGGGATGGCCAGAGACAGGGAACGGGTTCCGACCAAGGGGAAGATAGGTGTAACAGGGGTATAACGAAGTTCTACGTGGCGAGGCTTCCGGAGAGATGCAGTGCGAAAGATGTTTCGGAGGTTTTAGGGACTTTTTTCTTGATAAAAGGAGTGCATATCGCAAGGAAAAGAGACAAGAAGGGGTATCGATTCGGCTTTGTTAGTTTCAAAGATGCTAGAGACCCGGTTGATATGGAGAAGAATATGAAGAATGTTTGGATTGCAAGTTTCAGATTATTCATCAATATTGCAATATTTTCATTGGAGAATGAAGAGCTGAAAGAGATCAAGGAAAGAAAGGAAGATAAGGTTCACGTTTACAAGGAACACGAAGTAAAGAGTTTTAATACCTTTGTATCTGGTACAAAATCATATGCCAGAATAGTTTCCAGAAGGCAATAGAACCAGGCTAAGCAGAAGGAGGTGATAGTATCGAAGTATGTTAAAGTGTATCAGGAGTTTCATGATACAGCGATTGTCGGAAAGGTGAAGGATCTTTGGACGCTTAGGAAAATCGATGTTCTGTTGAAGGAAGCAAAGCACGGCGAGTCGGCAATTAAATATATTGGGGGTCTGAATGTTCTTATAATTTTTAATTCGACGATAGAGGCAGACGTTATTAGGTCGGATGCGCCAGGTTTTGGTTGGTTTCATAGTGTGGAGATCTGGACAGGACAATCGATTTCCTTCGAGAGATTAGCTTGGTGGAATATTCTTGATGTCCCTCTTCACTTTTCCGGGAATGAAGTATATGATATGGTCGGGAGGATTTTCGGTAAAGTTATATATGCCTCTCAACGGCAGCCGGAGGATAGTAATTTGACAGTTGATTGTGTCTGTGTTTTAACGGATTCGGTAAAAGGAATCGAAGAAGAGGTTATTATCATTGATAAAGGTAAGTGATTTAGAACTTGGGATGAAGAATAAAGGGGAGAATGGGTGCCCGATTTTATTGAACTTCATAACAATCAGTCGGACTTAGGTGATGGATGGGATTGTTTATCGGAGGAAGAGAAGTATACAGAAGACGGTTTCGATTAAGTAACGCTGGTAGTCTAGCAGTATGACAATGGAGGCGATTTGAAGAAAGACAATGTCAGAATGCAGTCCAAGATGTCTCGATATCACCAGAACCGTTGGAGAATTCTGGTGAGTTTTGCTCTCCGCCGGTCAGTGAGATTAACGATAAAAGGATAGGGCCGCAGAATTAAATGTAAGGGCGAGTAATGAGGAGACTAACGGCAAGGGGGGAATTTCATTTATGAGTATATGGAGGAAGGTGGGCAAACTCCAAGAGTCGACGTCAACCTTCACGTGGAAAAAGGAACGGTTCCTAAGGAAGGAATTTTTGAAAATAATGAAGCTATGTTGACAGAATTACCCAAGTGTGGATTTTATGTTAATTTGAAGTCAAGTGGGGCCAGAAAAGGTACAAGAAATAAGGAAGACCAACACACTTAAAAATAGTAAGGTGAAAGAGAATGAAATTCCTAGGCCAAGAAAGACGACGAGATAGAACGATCCTTTCGATCTTAACGAAATAATTGGTATACAAGAGGACAATTTTACAACCGGAGAGCAGGATGAAACAGCGAATCAAAATGATGTTGAGGGGGATTTAGAGGAGGTTAGGAAGGACATGGTGGTAAATAATTTAAATGTGCAACCTTTGGAAGAGGAAGAAAACATTATTAAGGAGACACATGTTACATCCCTCATTGGGGGTAGAAGAAGGAATTCAGAAAGTGAATATATGAATTTACTTTCAATGAACATTAGAGGGTTAGGGGAGGGGTTAAAAATAAAGCGGGTTGGATTAAAGATTTAACGAAAGAGAACGGGATAGATTTCATCGCGTTACAAGATCTTCCACGGTTGCAGGCAAATTCAAGATGGATCATGGGGCATTGGAAGATCTGGAGGGGTCGTTAGTATGTGGGATCCTAGCATCATCAAGTACACGACTCTATCAAACATTCTAGTTTTTATTATCTAGGGGGGTTATCAGGGGTTGTAACAAAGGTATCAATTTTATCAATGTTTACGCCCCCTCAAAAGGTCTCCCAAAAAAGGTTCTGTGGGATGACATTAGTGTGGTCATGGGACATTTTTCGGGTTGGTGGGTGATTTTTGGGGACTTTAATGCGGTGCGTAATCGGGATGAAAGGAGAAACTCTAATTTTAATAAAACTTGTGGTTCAAATTTTAATAACTTCATTTTTTAAAATGGGTTGAGAGTATACAACATGAGAGGGAGGAAATTCACGTATCTTAAAGATAACGAAAATAAACAAAGTAAGATCGACAGAGTCTTGGTTTGTCACGATTGTTTCTCTATGGCCGGCAGCGTAGCTTAGGGCTTTGCCCAGGGTGCACTCGGACCATTGCCCTCTGGTGTTAAGTTGTGTGGATAAAAATTTTGGCCCTAAGCTGTTTAGAATTTTCAACTCCTGGATGGAGAGGAAAGACTTTGACAAGGTGGTTCAAAAGGCGACAGAAAATTTTGTGGGTATGGGAGAGGCAGATTTGGTTTTAAATGCAGAATTTTAAGGTGATAAGGTAGAATATTAAAAAATGGAAAAAGTAGGTTTTAGTCAAGGAAAGGGAAATTGAAATGACCCTAAAGGAAGATCTGGAAAATTTGGATGAATTGGCGGAAGGTAAAGAGTTGACAGAAGAGGAGGAGTTGTAACGCCTTGCTTTTTGTAACTTTCTTTTTTTAGCAACTTCGTTTGTATTTCTATTTATAGAAACTTGTATTCTCTTTGTAATCATCTTTCATTTTTAATCATTGAATTGAATCATAATGGAAACTCGACCTCTTTATACCTTTTGTTATATACATACTTAATATACAGTTATTACATACTTGTTTATACAAGCAAAATTCATTTATTCATACATTACACTTATGCATTTCACTCGCACAAAACCGTCAAAACGCACAAAATCAACAAACTTGGATCTTCGTGCAACATGGGATAGCCCTCTCATGCGAAAGGCCCTTTTGCGCGACAGGTCCCTGTCACCCGAAATCCTGCCGTCCCAAACTCACTCTTAGCCTATAAATACCAACCCACTTCTTCATTTTTCCACTTCCACAACTCCGAAATTCTCTCTCAAAATCTGATTTCGCACACTTGCTGCCTCCTACTTCCAGAAACCTTCTAAGTGAGTTTGCAACTCACTAACATACTATTTCTTCTATATTTCTTCTACTTTTCTCATATTTTACAAGAACTTCACATCAAACAGCTGGTACATCAGATTTGCCTTGGCAATCTGATAATGACACTCACTATGTTGAGGACCAAGCTATGATTTGGTGATTAACTTTCACACTTTTTACAAATGAACTTTCTAACTTCGAACTTGGTAGAATCATGGACTCTCTGAGCTCACCAACAAAGTTCATAGTTGTGGCTTAGTGTTAGAGTCGATTCCAGCCGAGAAGATGAACAGTTCAACCAAAACCGAGCTGATTTCATCTCGAAACTGAGCATGTCGCACGGAAGGCAGTCCTGTCACATGAAAGAATACCCCTTTCAAGCGACAGGGACACCCTCTCGCATGAAAGGATTCTGTTTCACCTAGTTTCGACATTTTCTAAGTGTTGTATGTTTGTCATATCCTCATTTTCGATATGAACGACTCTGATATAACAGCATGTGAACCGTGGAAGCTTGGTTTCCAATCTAGTTCCCCCACCTCACTTGACTTGTAAAACGAACGCCCAAACAATCTCCTAGAGCTAGAATAAGCTAACCCCATCCAGCCTCCAACACTTGGACTCTTTTCCTTCCATGTTGAGATGGCACACCTTGGTTGTTCTTGTTTGGTTGTTTGGTTATTTACTTTTTGTCTTTTACATTTCTGTTATTCATGACCAACCGGTTAGTTAATTAAGTTAACTAACTTGTGATTTGGTGAACTATAACGAGGATATTACCTCCATGCATGACTTCTATGAATGATATGACATTCTTGACTATTACTATATTATATAATAGCTAAATGACTTAACTGGACTCACAAACATAGTCGATTAATGGTTAAATGTTCGAAACGAAGTTTGGTTCATACCAAACAGGCTCCTGTCGCACGAAAGGTAATCCCTTTCACGCGAAAGGCTTCCAGCTGTGCGAACTGTCCAGTCGCCCGAACAGTTTGTGTTGTTCGGTTCCCGTTTATTCCGTTTTCATGTTCCTCGTTACTGATTCTGACGGGCAAATCAGGACCCGTGAAATCACAGAAAACTCAGTGTCTTGACGAGTGCCTGGACATAATATATTTTCTGCTTTAATCATACTTTTATATTATATACTTACGTACTTTAATTCCTAATCCAAATCCTCCGTTCAACTCCAACAACTTACACCTTCGTTCCCATCCTCAACAACTCGTAATACGCGGATAATCGGAAAGCGTTGCAAAATTGTGAGTATACATGACCCCTTTTTTCTTTTACACTTTCGGGTGCAATACGTTATACTATTAAACACACGCAATCACTTCATGTTAAGTTAAGTAATAGGAGTAACGCACCACCCATATTCTTGAGGTCATGTTAAGTTAAGTAATACAAAAACGGTCTTATCGTTGCTACGATAAGATTACGCTAGCGGTAATCAGAGGATTGACTGGTATAATTGCATACCTTGATACATTAATCTTGTTAACTATTTTATCATGTGGATTGTTCAACCTTTATTTATGCTAGTACTCAAACTTGTATGCATGCCAATACTTTTGTATTGAACTATACTTTAAAACGTATTTGCAGGATTTTGATGATGATGATGATGACGCATGGAATCTAGTAGGATGCCTAGAAACACACTTTAAACTTTAATACTTGTTGTATTGTAATTCATTTGTTTCAAACTTGTTGTATTGCTATTTCAAACAATTTACTTGATGTTAGCAATGAAATAAATTATTTATTTAAATACTTGTCACATTTAGTGTTATGAAGTCTCGAGCAATCTTGTTTTCGTCTCACTTTGATGTTTCCGCCGTCGGTTGGGGTGTGACAGGAGTGGTCTAAAATTGAATGCTTATAAGAATTAAAGGAGCTGGAGGAGTATAGAACTAAATATCTCAAGCAAAGAGCAAGGTTTAGATGGGATCTGGAAGGAGATGAAAACTCGGCTTTCTTCCATGGATACATCAACAGTAGACGAGCGCTTAATAATATACCTGAGCTTCTTATTGATGGGGTGTGGATTACAAAACCTTCTTTCGTGAAAAAAGAAATAATGGGCTTCTTCAGAAAGGGGTTTGAGGAAAAAGTAGGTGTTAGACCAAGACTTAATTGTCACAATATTAGGAGGCTATTGGAGGAGGAGGCGAGTTCCCTGGCGGTTCCGTTTAGGAAGGGAGAGATAAAGAATGCGAGTGTGGGGCGGACAAAGCTCCCGGGCCAAACGGTTTTAACTTTAAATTCATCAGAAGGTACTGGAGTCTATTTGAAAATGATTTTGCTAATCTGTTAGCTTCCTTTTACAGCAAAGGTGCGATATCAGCTGGATGTAGCTCTTCTTTCATTACCCTTATCCCAAAGAACAAGGATCCGGTGGGGCTGAAGGATTATAAGCCGATAAATATAATCGAGGTGATAAGCAAAACTATATCTAAGATTCTTGTAAACCTCCTCAAGAAGGTTATCGGTTTTATTATATCAGAGAATCAAACGGCGTTTCTAAAAGGGTGGTACATTCTTGACAGTCCCTTAATGTTAAACGAGTTGATTGCTTGGATGAAAAAAGATAAAAAAGGCTTTTCTCCTAAAAATTGATTTTGATAAGGTTTACGATAACGTTAACTGGAAGTTTCTTTTTTGGATATAATGGGTCAGATGGGTTTTCCTTTGGTTTGGTGTAATTTGCTTAAAGGGGTTTTAGAGTCGGCGAGTTCTTTGATCTTGGTCAATGAGTCCCTTACTTTCGAATTTAAATGTTCTAAAGGTATTAAACAAGGAGACCCTTTGTCTTCTTTTCTGTTCCTTTTGGTTATGGAAGCGTTATCTTCCATTTTTGTAAAGCTGGGGGAAAGGTTGTTTAAATGATTTCAAATACCTAACAACGGTCCTGTGGTATCTCATCTATTTTATGCCGATGATGCTCTTTTATTGGGGGAATGGGATAGGACGAACGTGACTAACGTGGCTAGATGTCTGAGATTTTTTTTATGCTATGGCTTAGAAATTAATCTCCATTAATCAAATCTTTTCTGGGTTAGGGGTGGAAAATTCTGATATCATTGAGATGGCCAAGGTTATTAGGTGCAATACTGATAGTATTCCAATTTCCTACTTGGGAATTACGGCGGGGGCTAAGATGAATAGAATTAATAACTGGATTCCTATAATTGAGGTTTGTGATAAAAGGTTGTCGATTTGGAAAGCTTAAACTTGATCGATAGGAAGGAGGCTTACTCTGATTAACTCTGTGTTGGAGAGTCTTCCTATATATATTTTTTCCTTGTACAAGGCCCCTATTGGGGTCATTAATATCCTGGAAGCTAAGATAAGAAAATTTATGTGAGCGGGTTCTCAGGATTCTAATAAAATGAATTGGGTGGCTTGGGATTGGATCACTTGGCCTAAGAAAAAAAGGGTTTGGGTATAAACAGACTTAAAGATGTTAATGAGGCGCTGCTATATAAATGGGGTTGGAGATATAGGGTGGAGTATTGTAATCTTTGGAGGAAGGTGGATGAAGCATGTCACTTTAAAAACAATCAAAAGAGTTTTCTTCCGCTTAACGGTAACATCTCGGGGTAATTAACGGGAAAGGTTTAAATCGTTGGATTTTAGGAAAGGTGGGGAATGGTTGTGAGATCCGATTCTGGATTAACACATGGGTGGGAGATCGTCCGCTCATGGAAAGATGGCCACATTTGTTTGGCATAGAACTAGTTAAAACTTGCAGGGTGGCGGACAGGATTGGCTTGATTCAGGACAATGGCGGGTACTCATGGAATTGGTCTAGACAGCCAGAGTCGGTGGCGGAGCTTGCGGAATGGCAAGACTACCAAAATTATCTCAGATCTACTACGCTGACCAATGGTGAGGACTCTTGGTTTTGGGACTGTGGCGATCCGGGTGGGTTTTCGGTGAAGGCTGTGAAAAAGGTTTTAGTTGAGGATAGAGGGGCAATCCCCCTTCCTGGTTTTGTGTGGTGTAAATGGGTTCCTATTAAATGTAATATAACGGCTTGGAGAGGTAACTTGGACAGGCTTGCTACGAGAGTTAATTTAAAAAGAAGAAACTTAGATATCCCTTCGGTTATGTGTCCTTTCTGCGATGAGCATGAGGAAACGGTGGAGCACTTATTTATTGCTTGCTCGGTGGCATATCGAGTGTGGTCGGCTTTCAGCGTTTGCTGCAATATACCTCCGATTTCAATGACATTCTGGAAATTCATAATTTTTCTCGATTGGGTAAGAAAGTGAAGAAGATCATATATGGTTTTGTGCTTATTTCCTGCTGGTGCATTTGGAAAGGTAGGAACGAGTTGATATTCAAACATATTATCCGAAGTCCGCAAGAGATTATAGGGGAGATCAAATCGAGAGGTTTTGGGTGGGTTAAAAATAGATCCTCGTGTAAGTATATCAGCTGGACGGAATGTTGTAAATATTTATTGTATATGTTGTAATTTGGTTGCCCTTTGCCCGTTTGGGTCGAGGGTGTTTGTATTGTTTGGTCTTGTGCTCAGTTAGATCGGAGGAGGTATGTTTTTAATGAAATCTTCTTTTAACAAAATGTATATATGTTAGAAATTTATTTTTTTGTATTATCCGTACTTAAAATTGAAGCAATTTAAACCTCACATGTGAGATAAGTGGACCTTGTATATTGTCTGTGGAAACTCCGATGACTTTGCAGAAGGTGAAGCATATATCGGAATGCTTTGTCAGGTCTCAGCACGACCTCTCACAGGATAGAAAGCGACCCATATACTTCACGCCCTTTGAGCTCGTCATGCTCAATGCCAACTACAGCCAAAAGGGTCTCCTTTTTGCAAAACCACCTCCGGAGAATCAAGATTTCTTCATAGCCGCTTTCTTGGATGACCTCCGCAGCTCCCTCTCCGCCACCCTCACACATTTCTACCCTCTTGCCGCCCGCTTAGCCACTCGAAAAGAAGAAAACCCGCCTTCATATGTCATATACATAGACCCTGAAAACAGCCCCGGGGTCAAGTTTGTTCACGCAACCGTGGACGTAACTGTCTCCGACATCCTTACTTCAACTGATGTACCGTTAGTTGTTCATTCATTCTTCGACCTTAATGATGCTATAAACCATGATGGTCATACACTCCCGTTGTTATCCATTCAGGTGACCGAGCTTATAGATGGAATCTTCATTGGCGGCTCAGTAAACCATCTTGTTGCCGATGGAACATCATTCTGGCATTTCATGGCTGCTTGGAGTGAAATATTTAGATCTAAAGATGAAAATGCTTATCTCATCTCCCGTCCTCCGACAATCAAAGGATCTGATACTATAATAAATCTCCCTTTTACACATCACGATCAATTCATTTCAAGATCTGAAAAACCACAAGTTAAGGAGAGATTCTTTCATTTCACCTCGGCTGCAGTTTCTAAACTCAAAGCAAAAGCAAATGAGGAATGCAACATGCAAAATATCTCGAGTTTGCAGGCGGTGTCCGCACTTTTGTGGAGGTGTGTAACTCGAGTTAGGCACCAACCTAGTAATAGTGAAACTACTTGTAAACTTGTTATTAGTAACCGGAGTAGGATGAACCCACCTTTGTCGGATGATTATTTTGGCAGTCCGATTGATAGTGTCAGCGGAACGGCAACTGTTGAGGATCTAATGGCTCACGGGCTTGGATGGGCGGCTTTGAGGATACATGAAGCGGTGACAAACCACGATGATATAGCAGTGAAAAAAATTGTTGATTCATGGTGTAGAAACCCGGTAGTATACAAACCGAATGCACTTTTCCATCCGAACACTACACACATTGGGAGTTCACCAAGGTTTGACATGTACGGGTGTGAATTTGGGTTGGGGAAAGCTGTTGCGGCTAGAAGTGGGTTTGTGAACAAAGCCGACGGTAAAATGACAATGTATCCTGGTCGGGAAGGTGGCGGGAGCATGGACGTTGAAGTTTGCCTATTGCCGGAATATATGATGGCTCTTGAATGTGATGAGGAGTTTATAAGTGCTCTAAAAGAGTAACTAAATGGTATAAAAGTAGAATAAATGAATGCCGTGTGTAGTTTGGATACGATAAGTTTGTATGTATGTTACGTAACACTCATTTGTTTTGTGTGGTTCGATAATTAACATATTGATCTTCTCCCATCATCCTTCTCGTTTAGAATATAGGGTGTAGAGGGGCTTGAGTTGGGTGCATTGCTCGACACCTGGTGAGTGTGAGATCAATAAGGTAATATTCAAAAAGAAGGGGTGTGGCGTGGCTTCGGTTAGCGTTGCCAGCCATGTGGATTTTGTTTGTTTTTTTCTTTTTATTTAAACTATTTTAAATTTCATTTAATTAAAGTAATACACTAATTAAAATAGAAGAAAAGATTAGATATAATATTTTAAAAAACTACAAATAAAATTAAAAAAACTACATAAAATTAAAAAATAGTTACATAAAATGTAAAAAAAAAAAAATCATGATTTCTTCATATTATATTTTTTCATGATTTCTTCTTTCAACGTCATTGCCATTGTGGGGCGTTTAGGTGATCGACGGGCATGACGAGAAATTTCATATCTTCGCGTTTTTCTTTTAGAGATATTTTTTATTGTACGACGCTTGCATATTTTTGCTATTCTAGATCCTTTGTTTTGGAGGAAATTAAATGTATCAATTTTTGTCCCAAGATCTTCCAACTGGTCAGTATACAAAGGGGTTGTTTGGGTCGGGTTTGGTGGTGGACGGTTTGGTGGCGGGCTAGGGTTTGGGTTTTCTTGGTATCCAAAGGGGTTGTTTGGGTCGTAGTTTCGGTTAAAAGGATGCATTGTCGGATGTTGTATGTTAATTTTATAAAAAAAATAAAGAGATATGGTAGAAGAAGTAGAGAAGTGATAAAAAAAAGTGTTAAAAATTGGTAGGTATTTATATTGGTTTAATATGTAAAATATTTTTTAAATTAAAGTAGCCATTTGCAACGACTAGCCCAACAACTATATTGGACCAACCAACGAAAGCCAGTCATGTCAACCCCCCCCCCCCATCCCCCGGCCCCACGCCAAGCTCAATCCCCACATAAGTGGGGCAACGCCATGCCAACGCTAGCCCGGTTTAGTCTAACTAACGTTGCTTGTCAACCGCCATCTCAACCCACACTCCACGTTCTTAATACTTTTTAGATAGTAGCTTAGACTTGACTACTCAAAAAATGGAATCCGCTCGAATGCCACTTGTCATGTGGAGTCATTTTCTAAGTGTCATTTGGCGTCCATGGGGTTTGTTGAGGACCAACCTATCTGTTTGGTGTAGGCACTTCTTGGATATACTCTCAAGTGTGACAAGGATCACGGGCGGACTAGAGGTGTACAAATCGGTTAATTGATTATTAAAAAACCGGTTTAAAAAATAACCGGTTTTTTCACCCAAAATAAAAAGCGGTTTTTTTTTATAACCGGTTCCGGTTACTAACCGGGTTTTGAGGTCCAAAACAATAACCGGTATAACCGGTTGGGACCGGTTTTTCCCAAAAAAACCGGTTTTTTACCGGTTTTAACCGGTTTTTTAATAACCGGTTTTTGATGTCAATAATAGTAACCGGTATAAAAACCGGCGGTTAAAAAAACGGTTAAAAAAAACCGGTTAAAAAAACCAGTTTCGGTTTTTTTTCCGGTTTCGGTTCTAAAACCAGTTTTTTTGTACACCTCTAGGCGGACCTGGTATATAACGAGTCATATCACGGACTACGGCTCAACTTTGTACCGGTAGTGTAAATGTTTTTTCGATTTTTATACAAAAGACATCCCTAAACAACTACGAGAACACCCCTAAAAATTATAAGCCCAAATTACAGTTTGAAGAAAGGTGGGAGCTTTTGGTCGGTCGGAACGAAGCTGCTGAATTTTGATGAAGAAGAATCTTTGGTATTAAAATCAAAAGACAATTGTTATTATTGATTTTGTTTTTTTCTTTCTTAGAAATCTGAAAAGTACGTGACGTGGTGTGCTCCCCAGCCTACTATTATGAATTTTATATTTATTTAGTTTTTACAATTACAATTTAACTTTAATTAACTATCATATTGTTGTTGTATGCTTGTATTAAATGTATTAACTCGCCAATACTTATATACTTGTATTATATGTATATAGTATTTAATCAATTTATTATCTATTAATTTATTAATTTCTCTTACTTTATTCGGAGTTTACTACTTATAATAATATTATTTTTAAACTAAGTAAATAATAGATAACACTTTCCCCGTATAAAACTCCTTTATTACCGAGGTTATTTAGTAATAAAAAACCTCAAACATTTTAGCAGTTCGTGATGAATTATTAATAAAAAACTTCAAACATTTTAGTAGTTATACTAAAAAAATTCAGCACTTAAGACAAAATGAGTTTGAGCCGATGTTGGAAAAAATGACTTACTTTTGTAAAAAAAAATAAAAAATAAAACATTACAATGTTGAACATGACAGAAAGTTATGGTAATCCAAGAAACCAAAAGAATGTCATTACAAATCGACATCATTTTGAAGTTGACATTTTTAATGAGGTTTTGGACATGCAAATTCAAGAATTAGGAAATCGATTTAGTGAGGTGACAGCTAATTTGATAAAAAAAAATATGTCGGGTTTAAATCCTTGTAATGGTTTTTCTAAGTTTGACCCATCGAAGATATTGGCGTTTGCTGAGATGTACCCGGATGATTATACTACACTAGAAATAGAGACTCTTTTGGGTGATATTGAATCATTTCGTCACACTACAAGCGATTATGATAAATTGGCAAACTTGAATGGAATAAGTGATCTTACGCGTGTTATGGTTGAAACAGGAACGCATAGTTCTTGTCCTTTAGTTTATCGGGTAGTGAAGCTAGCTTTGCTTTTACCGGTTGCAACCGCAACCATTGAAAGATGTTTTTCGAAATTGAAGCTTGTCAAGATGGATTTATGCAATTGAATGGGCCCGAAATTTGTCACACCCCGATTTCCACGTGTCTCACCGGTGGGCCCGGTGGGGGATTATCGTGACGTAGTCGGCAACAATATAGTCAAACCACACAATATATGAATGCACAGCGGAAGCATAAAGATAAATATATTTCAACATTTATTGTAATATCAAAGTATCACCATTGTTGAAATAAAATCCACAGGGGATCAGTAATAATAATAAAAGTATTGTTCAACAGACGAAGGCATCCTTAAGCTTGCGAGACTCTTTAAGATGCTAAGGAGATATAGCCAGCCAATTACGTTTAGTACATGCATTTAATCTTTTTGGGAAAATACGTCAGTTTACACTGGTAAATACATTCAACCGACACTTTTAAAAAATGTTTATTAAAATTGATTTGAATGCACAAGGCACAAGCTCTTTTATAACTTGGGAGAATTATTTAAATATATAATCTTGTGAACGAATTACATGTTCCTTATGCGTTCAGTAGCCCGGATCAAGTCCGGGTTAAAGATCAATAGACACACCACAGCGATCTATTTATGCACTGACGAGTGTACGCCTAAACTCCGCGCTTAGGTCATGGCCATTTCGTAAAATGATGCCAGGGATATCCGGGACATGGTCATTAACCCCCCAAAGGCTTTTAAGTAACAAGACTGTTTAAACGAGCCGATCAAATTTATTCAATTACCCACTTAACTGTGGAGAATTTGATGCCCGATCAAGCGGTATGCTATACACCGTAACCCAATCCCATATAACGGAAAATAAGTTAAAAGTATTTACCTTTGCAAGTATAATTCCTTAATTGAATAAATCACAGATAGCTTTTACTGGTCTCCTATTCTGGAACGAAGGTTTAAAATAACCTATTAGAATCCTAACGGGTCTTTAATTTAGCCGTAGCTTAGACCGGTCAGTTTTCAAAGGATAATTATGGTTTAATCGCGTGAAAGGCGAAAACCGAGAATGGAATGTGATTTGGACCCAACAAGTTTGAAGACTTGTTATATATGGGTATAATAACCACACTCTGGATTTTGGGGTCAAAACAATATGGTTTGACCCGTTTCGGCTAGTTTATGTAAACTAGTTACATAAGGCGAACCGTGCACGCAAAAGGCGTAACGGGTAACCGTAAGAGTCCTACACAGGTTTCCTAAGTCAATATGCCTTAAAGAGGTTGTGGTATCAGTAGGATACCTTCCATAATGCCCGTGACGAGTTTAAATCAATTTTATGCCCCGTATGGGTATTTCGGTCATTTTAAAGATTTATAAAGGAGGTTTCTGAGTTCTACAGGAAATCTGGGTTTCCCGAACAGTTTATAAAGTCCAAAATACTTTATTAATTATTTAAAATCAGTAGCAACTGGAATCGGGTCAAAAGACCTTGTAGAACTCAAGTTATGGCCGAAAAGGGTATATTCGGTATTTACCGAACCGTTGCCATAACCACAGGTTATGAGCAGGTTAAAAATAATTAAAAATCTTTAAATCCCAAAATATTATTTTACATCAGTGTGTAAAAGGTTTGGTGTCGAAATCTGGGTTTAGATAGGCGTTATGCTAATTGCGCTATTTAATTACTAAAGTTTCCGTAATTTGCGCTATTTAGCATAACTCCTATTCTGGACCTCGGATTGACGTGAAATTTTAGGGACATGCTTAGAAATCAGTAACTAAGGTTATGGTTCGTTCACATGTCCGAATTTCTCGTTTTAATTTAAAAAGGGCGTTACGGTCAACTTTTAAGCATTTAACGGAATTGTGTAAAAGACTCGGACAAACAACGAACCGGTCACAGAGGGTTATACCATCATGTAACCTGGTCCTAAGAGAGTCCTAAGGCATATCTAAGTCATACTTTAACGGGTCAGAACTGAAGTCAATGCAAAAGTCAAAGCTTTGCGACTTTCGGCTCCGAACCGGGTCAAAACAGTAAATGGTCGAATCAAACAAACTTAGACTAGTTAATATACTTATTATCATGTTTTATGAGTGTTTAAATAGGTTACACATTATCTACATTACTGATTATGCATTTAATCGCAAAATAGCATTTCTGTTGACTTTTCCTAAGCACGTTTGACTCGACATTCGGACTAGTTAGAGTGGGAATCAGAGGGTGCCCTTTTAGGGGTTTAAAGCCCACATGATTACCATCATATAACTATCTTTGATTCGACAAACCACTGGACCATTTGTGATTTATCGCAAAGTCAATCGTTAATTACGACGGATTGACTTTAAAGCTAAACTATGCATAAACTAAGCCACAAAAGGGTAGGCATACTTACAGAAGCTTAGTGCACGACTAAGGATGTTAGAAGAATGCTTGAGAGCTCCAGAGATGATCAAGAGAGCAGGTTTGAGGTGTGATTCAATTGTGTGCAATGTAGTGCCTTTTATAGTGAAAAATTAGGCTCAAGATCATTACAACTCACCCTACAATGGATCATGGATGATCAGCAGGTGGCCCTGGGTGCTAGGGGGCATGTAGAGGGCGCCCATGCTTCAATAAATGCATCAATGATCGTTCACAAGTTCAAACATTGAATCTGTCCAAACTTTCTGTATCTGGGACTCCCACGCAGCCCGCATTAGAGATCGGACAACATGGACGCGGGCCGCCTGAATCCTCATGTCAGTAAACGGATCTTCAGGTGGCGCGCGGCCTGCATTGGCTTGCCGGTTTCACTCACGCGGCCCACCTGAGGTCTGATTTCCAAGATTTTCAAATCTTTTGTAATCATTAACCTGACCTTTCGGTTTCGAAGGGGTAACTTTGCGATTTGGCCCTCGATTATTTACAATTAAGGGCCTCGTGACTTTTACCCGCATTGTTAAGTCCCCGGCTAGTTTAATTACTATTCGAAAAGCCTTAACTTTTATTGTTGACGCTTTTAACTCCTCACATACGAATTTGATCATAACTTTCTCGTTTTAAAACGGAACTTCGCGAAATTTGTATCGCATATTCTAGTGAGCGTATTTTACTGTTACGAAGCCTCGGGTTTGTCAAAGGGTCACTCAGAGGTATAAATTAAACATGTTGACACGATTAACCCCTGTAGCTTGTAATCTCTCACTTTCTCCCGCGTTTCACTCCGTACGATCCATGATTTATTCGTTTGAAGGTACGAGCATCATTTAGGGTTACTATACAGTATATTTACCCTTTGTTGACATTTATAACCCTCGAATTATATACTTTCAAGGTTTGTCAACTTTAGTCCTTTATTTAGTATTTAATACCACGTGTAAACTCATGACACATGTCAACACATTATTGGACACAAAATTTCGAGGTGTTACATCCTCACCCCCTTAAAATAAATCTCGACCCGAGATTTACTGAAATAAATAAGGTTATTTTTCTTTCATCGTGGCTTCAACCTCCCACGTGAATTCGGGACCTCTACGGGCATCCCATTTGACCTTAACAATAGGTACATGCTTCCTTCGAAGCTTCTTTACCTGTCGATCTTCAATCGACAAAGGTTTTTCCACAAATTTCAAGCTCTCATCTATATGCACATCTGTATGGGGTATTACCAGTGATTCATCAGCGAAGTACTTCTTTAGATTGCAGATGTGGAACACATTGTGAATTCCATTGAGCTCCTCCGGTAAGTTTAACTTGTAGGCAACCGACCCGACACGTTCGATAACCTCGAAAGGTCCTATGTATCTCGGGCTTAGTTTGCCTTTCTTACCGAAACGCATCACCCCCTTCCAGGGTGATACTTTAAGTAACACTTTTCACCTACTTCGAAGTGAAAATCTTTACGCTTTGGATCTGCGTAACTCTTCTGCCTATCTCGGGCAGCTTTGAGACGGTCTCGAATCTGGAAAATCTTGTCCGTCGTTTCGAAGACTATCTCTGGTCCTGATAATTGGACATCTCCAACTTCCGCCCAACAAACAGGCGATCTACACTTTCTACCGTATAATGCCTCGAAGGGCGCAGCCTTAATGCTTGTATGGTAGCTATTGTTATAGGAGAATTCAATTAATGGTAGGTTCGTATCCCAACTACCACCCAAATCGATAGCACATGCACGTAGCATGTCTTCCAACGTTTGAATAGTACGCTCACTCTGACCGTCTGTCTGAGGATGGTAAGCCGTACTAAAATTTAAACGTGTGCCCAAAGATTGCTGGAAGCTTTTCCAGAAATGAGACGTGTATCGAGTATCTCGGTCGGAGATAATAGACACAGGTATGCCATGTAAGGCTACAATCTTATCAACGTATAACTGGGCTAACATGTCGGAGCTATAAGTCTCCTTGATGGGTAACAAAAGTGCTGACTTAGTTAGTCTGTCAACTATAACCCATATTGTATCATTTCCTTTCCTCGTCTTGGGTAACTTGGTAATAAAATCCATCGTTACACATTCCCACTTCCATTCTGGAAGTTCAGGCTGTTGTAGCAAGCCTGATGGCTTTTGATGCTCAGCTTTGACTTGCGCACAAGTCAGGCATTTGGCTACATAAGCGGCTACAGACTTTTTCAAGCCTATCCACCAATAACTTGCCTTTAGATCATGATACATTTTATCTGCTCCAGGATGGACGGAGTATTTAGAACTATGGGCTTCCTGGAGAATGACCTCTCGAAGTCCTCCGTAAATTGGAACCCATATTCGTCCATTTAATCGTAAAATTCCGTCCTTGCTAAGAGTTAACTGCTCCTCAGTTACTCCTAACTTTTCTTTAGGATAGTTAGCTTCCAACACAGCTTCTCTCTGTGCAGCTAACAACCTTTCAATCAAATTATTCTTCACTTCAATGCTCTTGGCATTGATTCGGATGGGTTTCACCCTTTCCTTTCTACTCAAGGCATCAGCGACTACATTCGCCTTGCCGGGATGATATCTGATTTCACAATCATAATCATTTAGAGTCTCCATCCAACGGCGTTGCCTCATGTTTAATTCCTTCTGATTAAACAGATGTTGAAGGCTCTTGTGATCCGAATAGATCACAAACTTGATACCATACAGATAATGCCTCAACAGTTTTAGTGCGAACACAACGACACCCAGTTCTAAGTCATGGGTGGTGTAATTCTTCTCATGCACCTTTAACTGTCTCGAAGCATAGGCAATAACCTTGCCTTTCTGCATGAGCACACATCCCATGCCAGTGTGTGATGCGTCGCAGTAAACTATGAACTTTTCGGTACCATCAGGTAATGTCAGTACAGGAGCGTTGCTCAACTTTTGCTTCAGAATATCAAAGGACTCTTGCTGCTTAGGGCCCCATACGAACTTTATTTTCTTCTTGGTCAAAGAAGTTAAGGGCGCAGCAATCCTTGAAAAATTTTCAATGAATCGCCTGTAGTATCCTGCTAACCCCAGGAAACTACGAATCTCTGTAGGCGTCTTTGGCTCTTGCCAATTCATGACAACCTCTACTTTAGCGGGATCCACTTGGATACCACGCTCGCTGACAACATGTCCAAGGAATTGGACTTCTCGAAGCCAGAATTCGCACTTAGAGAATTTGGCATAGAGTTTCTCATGATGTAGGAGTTTGAGAATACAACGAAGGTGTTTCTCATGGTCAGCTCGGTTCTTCGAGTAGATCAGAATATCGTCGATGAAAACGATGACAAATTTGTCTAAGTACGGCTTGCAAACGCGATTCATGAGATCCATGAACGCAGCCGGTGCATTAGTGAGCCCAAAAGGCATCACTAGGAACTCATAGTGACCATATCGAGTCCTGAATGTGGTTTTATGTACGTCTTCATCTCTGACTTTCAGTTGATGGTAGCCTGACCTCAAGTCAATCTTCGAGAAATAACTTGCCCCTTGTAACTGATCGAACAAATCGTCGATCCTCGGCAAAGGATACCTATTCTTTATCGTGACCTTGTTAAGTTCGCGATAATCGATGCACAAACGCATCGATCCGTCCTTCTTCTTGACGAACAGGACAGGTGCTCCCCAGGGAGACGAACTAGGTTTGATGAAACCTTTAGCTAGCAGTTCATCTAGTTGTGTCCTCAACTCCTTCATTTCGGTTGGCGCTAACCTGTAAGGTGCTCTAGCAACAGGTGCTGTTCCAGGGATGATATCGATCCTGAATTCCACTTGCCTATCTGGTGGCAAACCAGGTAGATCTTCAGGGAAAACTTCTGGATATTCCGAAATGACGGGAATGTCTTCTATCTTCGGTTTTGGCTTCTCAATAATCACCTGTGCCATGTAGATGACACATCCCTTCTTTAAACATTTAGAAGCCTTGAGCATAGATACTTGCTCAGGTAATCCATACTGGGTATCTCCCCGAATGGTAAGCGATTCACCAGTCAGAGTCTTTAGCACCACTTGCTTTCTGTTGCAGACGATTTGGGCCTGGTTGCGAGATAACCAGTCCATACCCAGTACTATGTCAAAACCGGCCAATTTAAAGGGAAGTAGAGATAGAGGAAAAGAGTGGTTCTTAATGGATATCACACATCCATCTAACACAGTGGAGACGGTTTCTATGGTGCCATCTGCTAGCTCTACCTCATAATTCACATTTAAGGTTTTGACAGGCATATTCAGCAATTTGCAAAATTTATGATCTACGAAAGACTTATAAGCGCCCGAATCAAAAAGTACTCTTGCAAAGATATCATTTACGAGGAAAGTACCTGTGATCACGTTATCGTCTAGCACTGCTTCTTTCGCATCCATTCTGAAGACTCTCGCATTGGTCTTCTTGGCCTCTTCAGGCTTCTTGGCGTATTTAGGGCAGTTTGTTTTAATGTGCCCCTTCTCGTTGCAACTGAAGCAAGTTGCATCCTTTATCTTTTTGCAATCCACGGTCTTGTGGTCCTTGGATTTGCATAACCCGCAAGCAAATGACTTTGACTAAGTCTGCGAGTTTGATTCGAGTCGGCACTTTCCATAGTGGTGTCTCTTGCAATTCTTGCACTTGGGCTTCTCACCAGACTGTTGCCCATCCTTCCTTGACTCAGACCCTCTCTTGTTGTCACCGTTTCCACGGTGTTTCTTGTTCGACCTTCTTGAAGTATTATCTTCACGCTTTCTGTTCTCAGCCTCTTTGTTCCTCAGCGATCTTTGTCGGACCGCATCCAGAGTGAGGGACAAAGAAATGTCGGCTACAGATCTAAAGGTCGCTGGCCGAGAGGCCTTTACGCTTGCCTTTATTTCGGGGGCTAAACCACCGATAAAACGAGCTATTCTCTTTGGCTCCGGGATTACCAGATACGGAACCAACCGGGACATTGTGTTGAAGCTCGTGAGGTAAGCTTGACAGTCAAGGTTCGTCATAACCAACGACAGGAAGTCGGACTCGATCTTTTCAACCTCGTGTTGAGGGCAGAAATTTTCCTTGATGAGAGAAATGAATTCCTCCCATGTCATGCTGTATAAAACAGCCTTCCCCGAGGCCTGAACCAGAGACCTCCACCAAGCCAGGGCCTCGCCCTTGAATGATTGTGAAACAAACTTTACCACATCTCTCTCTGCGCAACCACTGATGTCCACCACAATGTCCATCTCGTCTAACCACGTCATACAATCTACTGCGGCCTTCTCCCCAGTGAAATCTCGGGGTTTGCAAGATACGAAGTACTTGTAGGTGCAACCCCTGGCGCGAGATGCATCAGTATACACTTTTTCTTTAGGACGGTCACTGTTTTCATTAGATGAGTGTTTATCATCGTCCTTTTTGGGTTTAGACGGAGTTGAAGGTGGTTTGCTATGAGATTTTGAGTGGGTTTTTGGCTTTGAATGTGGTTTAGATATGGTTCTGCTCCGGGGCTCAGTGTACTCCTCATATCGTCGATCCAAGGCTTCCTTAACAGCGCCGTCGACAAGAGCTTTCAATTCCGCGCCCGTGATATGAATCTGGGCGTTATCATTTTCATCTTCTTTTGAGTGACTATTCACTTCATTGGGATCAGCCATCGCAACTTGAATCTGCTACAGAAGATAACGAAAAATTTTATTTAGGAGTTTATTATGGAATTGTCTTTTATGGCAATTCATTAACCATGGTAACAGAGACCATATCTGGTTAATTTGTTACTCACATTTATTTAGGATTTGAATATAACTTATCCTAATTACAAACAATATTGTTAGTGGCATAAAGCCTAGTCACGAGGACGTTTTTATAATATATAAGCCGGGATTACAGAGAATCAAGGCATGAAGGTTTGAACCGTAGTCCTTTTACCTTTTCTGACAGGGAGTCATAGACTACAACTGCCTTTTGTCTAATTTGACAATAAATTTGGCCCGTAGGCACTACATCACTAATGGATGTTCAATAAGTTTGGCCCGTAGGCACTACATCACTAATGGATGTTTAATAAGTTTGGCCCGTAGGCACTACATCACTAATGGATGTTTAACAAATGATCATTTTTATTGACGATTTAACCCATGATTTGCAAATCACTAATTTGGGCTTTGGAATCCTTAAAAGGATTCTTATATAAGAATGATGCGTGCGATTTTAACGAATCACATCTGCCAAGAACGTTAACATGTTTACAGCGGTTAACTGGAAGTCTGAATCTTTTAACTAGGTCTTACCATCTTAGCCGGGTCTTATAATGACACCTGGCTAGGTTTCACTCTTAAGATTCTTTATTTAAGCAGATTAATTTAAAAAGGAGTGATTTTTGATTTATTTCATATAAGAACGTATCTAATAAAATGAAATTTCATAACATAACATTCCATTAATCATAATAATGCTTACATATTGCCCTAAACGAGACCTTTTAAATAAATAAATACCTACGCAGAGGTTTATAGAAAAACAAGTCCACGCAGGGACCAAATACAAGATAGATGTCCGCGCAGGGACTAAAAGATAAGTCCATGCAGGGACTGAAAGTAATTGTCCGCGCAGGGACTAAACACGATAAATGTCCACGCAGGGACTAAATTATAATAGTAAGTACAACAATACATAAGGAGACTAATGATCTCGTTTCTTCCTTCCTTTTAGTAGGTTTGCTAGGCCCTTGAGGAATCCATGAGTACTCTTACGTTCTTGTTCGAAGTCTCGTTCCACACGGTTTAGACGGTGGAGTATTTCTTCTTGCTCCGGTGGAGAAAATCGTGGCTGCTGCGACGGTTGCTGAACCGGAGGTCTAGGAGGTATAGGATACCCATGAGCTGAGTAATCTGGTCTCCAAGAGGTTCCATGGAGGGCATTATAATTAGCCGCTACTACATATGGATCGGCATTATAGTTATAGTTGTAGTGCGTGTGAGTCGGCTGCTCAAACGGATTGTATGCGGTGGAGCCGCCGTATGCTGGTATCGGATTATCGTAGCCGAAAGGTGGCGGAGATGGTGCAACTGGTGCAGAATTCACCTCTGCAGGGTGACCAGAAGGTTCCGCTAACTGTGGTTCTTCTTCAGGCACTGACGGAAAGTGACTCGCACTCGAGTGGCGAGGGGTGCTGAAATGGAATTCCCCTCCTCGGGTGGACATCCGCGCGCCTGATCTTCTACGCCTTGGCGGATCTGGAATTACTGGTTGAACTGGTGGCGGTGGCGTAACTGCCACAAACCGCGAATCCTCAGAAGGATCCTGTTGCTGCTGTTGTTCATGAGGCGAGAAGTGATGAGATGGCGTGAAGTACCAATCACATTGGTCAAATCTTGCCTGATAGCTGTCGGGACCTTGATAGGGTGTTCCATGGAAGGATGACCCATCAGAGATCTCGATTGGATGGTTGGGAGTACCCCGTGCAGGCTCGACGGGATCTGTATCTTCGTCCATATCCACTGCATTATCTTCAGAAAAGTGATCCTCTGGTCCTAAAGGGTTATACCCTATTGGCTCTTGGATGTAATTCACCGGGTTAAACTGTCCTATGAAGAAAGGAGAAGGATCGCCATAAGAACGGTGCGAAGCAGATCGCTGGAGAGGTATAAATGATGGTTGAGGGTTATTGGGGGTCATTTTCTGAGTTTGGTCCAAAAGAATGACGGTATGAAGGTGTTGAGCTATGCGAGGTAGAATGTCTTGCAGGCTCAAAGAGGTTTCTTCTTTGCCTCTGTGGTTCCTCACTTCTTGTACTGGAAGGAGCTCGCATGTTCGAAGGTCCAGCCTCGTGATCGTTGTGAGTAATGATCGTCCCTTTGCCTCTTCCTCCTCTTCCTCGTCTAATTGCTGGTGGCATATTTCCTGCTTTCAAAACTTTAAATAATAATAAACAATAAAAAGACAAACCGGAATAATAATTCGAATTTGTCCTATGTTCTTGTCTAGACTCAAGTATGTGCAATTGTGTCATTGAGATTAAACACTTAAGGATAGTGTTTAATTCACTCAATGTTGGCTCTGATACCAACCTGTCACACCCCGATTTCCACGTGTCTCACCGGTGCGCCCGGTGGGGGATTATCGTGACGTAGTCGGCAACAATATAGTCAAACCACACAATATATGAATGCACAACGGAAGCATAAAGATAAATATATTTCAACATTTATTATAATATCAAAGTATCACCATTGTTGAAATAAAATCCACAGGGGATCAGTAATAATAATAAAAGTATTGTTCAACAGACGAAGGCATCCTTAAGCTTGCGAGACTCTTTAAGATGCTAAGGAGATATAGCCATCCAATTACGTTTAGTACCTGCATTTAATCTTTTTGGGAAAATACGTCAGTTTACACTGGTAAATACATTCAACCGACACTTTTAAAAAATGTTTATTAAAATTGATTTGAATGCACAAGGCACAAGCTCTTTTATAACTTGGGAGAATTATTTAAATATATAATCTTGTGAACGAATTACATGTTTCTTATGCGTTCAGTAGCCCGGATCAAGTCCGGGTTAAAGATCAATAGACACACCACAGCGATCTATTTATGCACTGACGAGTGTACGCCTACACTCCGCGCTTAGGTCGTGGCCATTTCGTAAAATGATGCCAGGGATATTCGGGACATGGTCATTAACCCCCCAAAGGCTTTTAAGTAACAAGACTGTTTAAACGAGCCGATCAAATTTATTCAATTACCCACTTAACTGTGGAGAACTTGATGCCCGATCAAGCGGTATGCTATACACCGTAACCCAAGCCCGTATAACGGAAAATAAGTTAAAAGTATTTACCTTTGCAAGTATAATTCCTTAATTGAATAAATCACAGATAGCTTTTACTGGTCTCCTATTCTGGAACGAAGGTTTAAAATAACCTATTAGAATCCTAACGGGTCTTTAATTTAGCCGTAGCTTAGACCGGTCAGTTTTCAAAGGATAATTATGGTTTAATCGCGTGAAAGGCGAAAACCGAGAATGGAATGTGATTTGGACCCAACAAGTTTGAAGACTTGTTTTATATGGGTATAATAACCACACTCTGGATTTTGGGGTCAAAACAATATGGTTTGACCCGTTTCGGCTAGTTTATGTAAACTAGTTACATAAGGCGAACCGTGCGCGCAAAAGGCGTAACGGGTAACCGTAAGAGTCCTACACAGGTTTCCTAAGTCAATATGCCTTAAAGAGGTTGTGGTATCAGTAGGATACCTTCCATAATGCCCGTAACGAGTTTAAATCCATTTTATGCCCCGTAGGGGTATTTCGGTCATTTTAAAGTTTTATAAAGGAGGTTTCTGAGTTCTACAGGAAATCTGGGTTTCCTGAACAGTTTATAAAGTCCAAAATACTTTATTTATTATGTAAAATCAGTAGCAACTGGAATCGGGTCAAAAGACCTTGTAGAACTCAAGTTATGGCCGAAAAGGGTATATTCGGTATTTACCGAACCGTTGCCATAACCGCAGGTTATGAGCAGGTTAAAAATAATTAAAAATCTTTAATATCCCAAAATATTATTTTACATCAGTGTGTAAAAGGTTTGGTGTCGAAATCTGGGTTTAGATAGGCGTTATGCTAATTGCGCTATTTAATTACTAAAGTTTCCGTAATTTGCGCTATTTAGCATAACTCCTATTCTGGACCTCGGATTGATGTGAAATTTTAGGGACATGCTTAGAAATCAGTAACTAAGGTTATGGTTCTTTCACATGTCCGAATTTCTCGTTTTAATTTAAAAAGGGCGTTACGTTCAACATTTAAGCATTTAACGGAATTGTGTAAAAGACTCGGACAAACAACGAACCGGTCACAGAGGGTTATACCATCATGTAACCTGGTCCTAAGAGAGTCCTAAGGCATATCTAAATCATACTTTAACGGGTCAGAACTGAAGTCAATGCAAAAGTCAAAGCTTTGCGACTTTCGGCTCCGAACCGGGTCAAAACAGTAAATGGTTGGATCAAACAAGCTTAGACTAGTTAATATACTTATTATCATGTTTTATGAGTGTTTAAACAGGTTACACATTATCTACATTACTGATTATGCATTAAATCGCAAAATAGCATTTCTGTTGACTTTTCCTAAGCACGTTTGACTCGACATTCGGACTAGTTAGAGTAGGAATCAGAGGGTGCCCTTTTACGGGTTTAAAGCCCACATGATTACCATCATATAACTATCTTTGATTCGACAAACCACTGGACCATTTGTGATTTATCGCAAAGTCAATCGTTAATTACGACGGATTGACTTTAGAGCTAAACTATGCATAAACTAAGCCACAAAAGGGTAGGCATACTTACAGAAGCTTGGTGCACGACTAAGGATGTTAGAAGAATGCTTGAGAGCTCCAGAGATGATCAAGAGAGCAGGTTTGAGGTGTGATTCAATTGTGTGCAATGTAGTGCCTTTTATAGTGAAAAATTAGGCTCAAGATCATTACAACTCACCCTACAATGGATCATGGATGATCAGTAGGTGGCCCTGGGTGCTAGGGGGCATGTAGAGGGCGCCCATGCTTCAATAAATGCATCAATGATCGTTCACAAGTTCAAACATTGAATCTGTCCAAACTTTCTGTATCTGGGACTCCCACGCGGCCCGCATTAGAGATCGGACAACATGGACGCGGGCCGCCTGAATCCTCATGTCAGTAAACGGATCTTCAGGTGGCGCGCGGCCCGCATTGGCTTGCCGGTTTCACTCACGCGGCCCGCCTGAGGTCTGATTTCCAAGATTTTCAAATCTTTTGTAATCATTAACCTGACCTTTCGGTTTCGAACGGGTAACTTTGCGATTTGGCCCTCGATTATTTACAATTAAGGGCCTCGTGACTTTTACCCGCATTGTTAAGTCCCCGGCTAGTTTAATTACTATTCGAAAAGCCTTAACTTTTATTGTTGACGCTTTTAACCCCTCACATACGAATTTGATCATAACTTTCTCGTTTTAAAACGGAACTTCGCGAAATTTATATCGCATATTCTAGTGAGCATATTTTACTGTTACGAAGCCTCGGGTTTGTCAAAGGGTCACTCAGAGGTATAAATTAAACATGTTGACACGATTAACTCCTGTAGCTTGTAATCTCTCACTTTCTCCCGCTTTTCGCTCCGTACGATCCATGATTTATTCGTTTGAAGGTACGAGCATCATTTAGGGTTACTATACAGTATATTTACCCTTTGTTGACATTTATAACCCTCGAATTTATATACTTTCAAGGTTTGTCAACTTTAGTCCTTTATTTAGTATTTAATACCACGTGTAAACTCATCACACGTGTCAACACATTATTGGACACAAAATTTCGAGGTGTTACAAAATTTTTGAACAATGCTATGGTTTGTACGGTCGAAAATGATTTTTTACATGAAGTAAAAGACGACGATCTGATGGAACGATTTCAAGCTATGAAAAAAAGAGGACAAATCTATTAGGTATTTGTTGTACTTTATTTATTTATTGTCATTTTTTAATATTGTATGATTATATAGTGAAAAAAAAAATTTTGAATACTCCTGAGTTAATGTTCTAGTTCCGCCACTGATAAGGATTGACTATGAACCAACACATTTAAGCACAACTCGAGTAGAGGTGATCGATCTTCAATATTTAGTCCGTAAATCCGATAAGGTAACATCAAGGTCGGCTCAAGCCTAAGTATTTTGAGGCTTGGGCTTTAGGCCTTTAAATCAATAGCGCCTCCAACATAAAAAAAAATGTATATATATGATGTTTGGGTTGGGGTGAACTTATCTTTACACATAAAAAAATATATAAAAATACAAAAAAAAAAGTTAACTTCGCGAACAATAAACCTTTTAGCTTATTTTGTCGGTCCTAAGCCCGGGTAAAGGAGAGTTTTTCTCAAATAGTTTTTTTCTCTTTTCAAAAAGGCCTCAAATTTTTAACTCGTTTTAGGACATCAAATAGTTGAATCGGCCTAAGGTAAAATAAGGTGTAAGAGGCATATTGATGTGTATGATGGTCTATTAATTTACTTAAATGGGGCTATACATCATCAATGCGTATAGTTGGTGATAAGCCATATTACTAAATATAATATTTCTGTAGCTTTTTAGCTGTGTTAATTGGACAACATTGAAATATTAATTACAATCATGACACAAGACTTTCTTTGCCAAGACCCCCACCAACATCAAGCCGATTTGGCCACCAAAGTGGTCAATGGTTCCTCAAGGATTTTTCCATTTCCTTTTATTTTTTTTCAGTTACTTCCCTTTCAGTTTTAAGGTTAACATTTTTCTCCTCATTCTAATACGTGTTGGTTTAAATGTGAGTCCATCTACATTTTACATCACGTGAGTTACTAGGTGCTATAAATTCATATTTTTCTTTCGCTTTTACCCGATTTTGGTCGTTTTTGGCTTGCTTTTTAGCACCATTCTACTCCGCCCACGACGTTGGTAGCACGGTTTTACGCCCCCGCCCCGCAACGCGAGGGAGGGGGGGCTTAAAACTAGGTAATATTTAATTTAAGTTATCCCTAGAGTGGTATGCTCATATTTGTCAGATGTTGTGTGAAATATATAAAAGGAGTTAAATTTAATTTCCGTTTTTATGGTTTGTTTAATTATATTAGTTCAGACCAAATTTTAAATTTGTATAATTTTCGTCCCTAAAATTCTTGAAACATGTCAATTCTGTCCAAAAAAACTAAGGTTGAATTGAATAACCGGACAAACCACCGGGACGGAAATGACAGTTAATTAATGTTTTTTTTGGACGGAACTAACATGTTTGCAGAATTTCATGGACAGAAATGGTACAAATTTGAAATTTTGCCTAAACTGACATAATTGAACAAATTATAGGAACGAAAACGTCATATAAAAATGATGTGAGATGCATCGCATGATCGTAATATGGCATGATATTGATTTCAATATATAGTTGCTCGAATTCGAGAATAATAGGATTAATTCTAAATAAGTAGGAAACATTGTAGATTTGGTGTTAAAATATCAAGTCGAACGCACTTTCTTTGTAATTCGCAGAAAGTATGTGCAAATTGAGTCTTTACACTTAGGGTTAGGTTCATTTCAGAATTCTAAATAACTACAGAACTTTCAGAACTCTTAATAAACAATCATTATATATATATATATATTTGTATTTAGGAGCTTTTTATCATCTATTATATGTATTTCTTTTATTACATTCATGTTAAAAATAGTTTACATACGTCTGTTAGCCAAATTATATATATGTGTCATAACTAATTACATATATGTAATAAAAACTAGTTTACATATGTGTAATTATAAACTTACATATAAAATGATAAAATTACTCTTAACAGATTTGTAATCATAAAAATACATATAAGAAATGATAAAATTATCCTAAACATAAAAATATATAAATAAAAAGATTGTTTTTTAGGAGTTCTGCGAGTTCTGTAAATATTTATGATTCTGAAATGATCCTTACCCTTTACACTTGTGTTGGGTTCATTTCAAAACTCTAAATAACTACAGAACTTTCAGAACTCCTAATAAACAATCATTATATATATATATATATATACACATTTTGTATTTATAAGCTTTTTATCATCTATTACTAGTTACATAAAATGAAACACACTAACAAATCTGATGTTATGTGGTTTCGACTGAAAGACTTGCAGATCTGGTTATTAAAGCAAAGGCAAATTGGATATAAATGATCTAAACTTTCTTAATTTGGCCGATAATATTCCTAACTCAGTTATTTGCCGATAATAATTCGAACTGATCCACTTTTGGCCGATAATAGTCTGCGTTAAAAATAGCTTCACGGAATTAAGTTTTTTTTTCCCGAATTACAAACCGATATTTTAGGGCTTTTAATTAGAACGAGGATACAAGTTGATTGATGTAAAATTTACCTCGAATGCTGCCTCAAATGACGAAAACGGTGCTTCAATTCGGTGTTTGAACTTTGAATTAACCAAAATCAAGCCGTTTGGAATACCGTTTTGAGATAAGTTTTACATAAATCGACTCGTATCCTCATTCTGATCAAAATCCCTAAAACATCGGTTTGTAATTCGAAAAAAAAAACTTAACTCTGTTAAGCTATTTTTAAAGACGGACTATTATCGGCCAAAGGTGGATCAGTTCGGATTATTAACGGTAAATAACTGAGTTGGAATTATTATCGGCCAAATTGAGAAATTTGGGATTATTTAAATCCAATTTGCCTAAAGCAAAAGACACTTAGATATTACACGAGAGTTCCATCCATGCTTTCACCGAAACTTTTTTTCCCATCACTTTTTATTGCTTTCTTTTCCCTTACGTTCCCCAACGCATATTTGTCTCTTTTAGTAAATTACAAAATTTGTCCGTTATGTATGTCACTTATTGCAAACTGTGTCCTTTGTCTTCAATAATTACAGAAAACTTACTCGATGTTTGCAAACCCTTGCAAGTTATGTACTTTAGCCCTAACTCAGTTAACTTTTGTGGTTAAATCTGACCAAATGGACCCTACATGAGGGTATTTTTGTGGTTAAATCTGAACAAATGGAGCTCACATGAGAGTAAAATGACCAAAATACCCTCATATGGTGTCCATTTGGTCAGATTTAACCACAAAAAATTAATTAAGTTAGGGCTAAAGGACATAACTTGCAAGGGTTTGCAAACATCGAGTACGTTTTATGTAATTATTGAAGACAAAGAACACAGTTTGCAATAAGTGACATATATAAAGGACGATTTTTGTAATTTACTCTTGATTTTTTATGGTATTTGATTTTTAATGATAAATGAGTATTTAGGACCTGCAGTTGTGGCAACTCTATTAAACCAAACAGAAAACATTCGAAAAATCATAAAATTGTACACACACATTGCGATATGTTAACTCACAAAATGTATCTATTTTACATACTCTGTATAAAACTCGTTTTGACATATCTACAATTAGTTGTTAATCTAAAATACGTTGTTTCCAATTTAAAAATACAAATTTGTAAGAAGCTTTCTTATGTAGAATGAGAAAAAAGTCATATGAGTGGGCTGGCAATTCTGACACGAACACGATAACACGATACGAACCTACACGAAGTTATTATCTTTCGTGTTTGACCTTAACAGGTTTCGTGTCTAAAACAGGTCGACATGATAAAACCTTAACAGGTTTCGTGTCTAAACAGGTTAAAACCCGTTAACCTGTTAAGACCCGTTAAGTACATGTTAATAATTAAAAATTAAAAAATATTATATGTGTGTGTGGACATGGGGTCATCAGTCGTGGGACCTGAAATGAATTATACACAAACACACGCGGTTCTTTTTCACAATCCAAACCCTAATTTTTAAATCACTCTTACAATCACCACCATTCCCAATTCGGTTCACAGCTTCCCCAATTCGGCTGTGTTCGTGTCTTATACAGGTCGTGTTCGTGTCTTAAACAGGTCGTGTTCGTGTCTTAGCATGTCATGTTCGTGTCTTAAACATGTCATGTTCGTGTCTTAAATAGGTCATGTTCGTGTCTTAACAGGTTGTGTTCGTATCTTAAACATGTCGTATGAGATGTTGGTAATTTTTTTGTGTCTTAACAGGTCATTTCGTGTAACCTGTTTATTAACAGGTTCGTGTTCGTGTTTCAAAAATCTGACACGATAAGATTTCGTGTCTCAAAAATCTGACACGATAAGATTTCGTGTCGTGTTCATGTTTACGTGTTTCGGGTTCGTGTCTTATCGTGTTCGTGTCTTAACAGATCGGGTTGACCCGTTATGCCAGCCCTAAGTAAGACTGTGCGTAAGTTTGTTTATGTAAAGAGAGATTAACATATTCAAAGTAATTAACTAAAATGTAAGGGGTGTTTGGGATTGTTTAGGGTGTAAGGGGTGCATGCTCATTGAGATTAGGCAAACTCCCCACCCAATCATGTTGTGCCACGTAATTTCCCCTCGTATTCTTCCCTCACGCCCAAAAAACATAAGGGGTGCATGCCTAAAATGAGATTGGGCAAACTAAATTAAAAAAATATTGGTTAATTAATTTAAGTATGGGCCCCACCACTTACCATCTCCTCTTCTTTGCTGCATGCGGCATCTTCTCCCCGAATTGTCCTCTCCATCATCTTTGTCGATCGGCAAACTTCCTTTGGCGGTGGACATGCCGTGCGGCAAAGGGGTTGCCAAATCGCCTTGCCTAACCCACCCCGTACACCCTTATTAACTTGTCTTTTCCTCTTTTTTCTTCTCCTTTTTTTGAAAAAGTCACTACCAACTAACTTCTCATTTTCTTCTTTTCAAAGCATCAAAACTCATTTTCAATATATTACTCAAATATCATTTTACAAAAAACACTTTTTTTTATAAAAATTATTAGTAAATAAGAATCTTGCAAATGGAATCCCAAACACATTCATAATGTCATAACAAAATTTAAAATTTTACTTGTTAGTTGTAGAAAGAAAGCATGTAAGGAGTGGTGGTGCATGTAAAAAGAATTGTTAAAGGTGTCAGAGCACACATAAAGATGAATTGGTGGAGTTGTATAGGTACCACTCACCTTTAAATCAATACATCTAAATACATCTAACATCGTGGGGTATGGTGGGGCGTAGGTTGAGTACATGGTATGACACGTGGAGTATGGGACATCCAAGATCAAAAGCCAATTTCAAAGGTGTATGGTGGGGTGTGGCTAGGGTGGCGTTGCTAGTGCTCTTGGCCAATGAGGTTTTACCATGTTATGTGGGTAGCCCCGCCTAACGCCCAGGCTGATTCCCACGTCAATGGGGCCACGCCAAAACTCAAACCCACCCGAGATGGTGACTTGGACGTTTCTCTCCAACCCACATCCCAACCCCCACCTCATAACCCATAGTCTAAAATTGAATAGTTGATTATGTGAGAAGTAGTATATTTCAAAATTACATACGAAAAGATGAATTGGTGGAGTTGTATGGTACCCACTCACCTTTAAATCAAAACATTTTTTAATGATGCATGATTAAGATGTCGTTAATCAGGTTAGTAGTTAACATGTTAGTATCATCAAGTTAGTATAAAAATTTCATTTTGTCTGGATTTAAATTCAGGACCTGCAAGAGAAGCAAAACTTTCCACCTCTCCCTTAATCACTAGGGTAAAAGATCATTGGTAAATTAAAACATCTAAAATTGAATAGTTGATTATGTGAGTAGTAGTATATTTTCAAAATAGGTTATATACTTGTGTACTACACAGATTAAATGAAAAGAATATTTCATGTAAGTATGATAAACTAAAACAATCGGTCAGATGTAAACTTAAGGAGTTACATAAATATCTTCTACAGTATCAGTATGATATCGGCACTCAGCATAACAATCCTTGCCAATCGACACGTGTTTTACATTGATTGAAAACAATAAAAACGAATACCTATACCGGTATCGGTGTTGTTCGGTCGGTATCGGTCAGTTACGAAACCGGTATTGTATAGACACTCGATATAGTTTACCATACCAAAAAAATACTTTATTGCGAATATACCTTTGTGTTCAATGAATTTTATACCGCCACGTCGAGAAAACTATAAAAGCGAATACGATACAGTTACCAATGTTGTTTGGTCGGTATATGTTTGGTTTGTTATGATAAAAATAATCAACTATATATGGCCCATTTGAATAAAACTTTTATCGAATCGTACATAATAATAAGCACATGATGACGCTAATAATAAAAAAAACTACACCGATATATGGTACGGTACTAATGTTGTTTAGACAATATCAGGAATATCAAAGAAAGAAAACTAAAAGTTAACATTAAAGAAATATATTTAAACTTAAAAGTAAATACAATAGTAATCTATTGAAATATTGAAATGATAAAAGTATGAAAAAAATCTATTATAATAATCTGAGTAAACTGCCAAAATGATCCCTGAGATTTAGTTACTTTTGCCACTTTAGTCAAAAACTCAAACCTTTTAAATCTGAGTCCCTGTGGTTTCAATTTTCCTGTCATTTTCATCCAAAATCAATACTGATAAGATTTTTGAGTTAACATCCAACTATTTTTGTCTTTCTCCTCGCTTTTAATGAAGGACAAAATGGTCTTTTAACGTTTTAGTATAACAAATTAAAAAAATCTGACCATTTTGCCTTGCATTAAAAGATAAGAAAAAGACAAAAAAAACTGAATGTTAACTGAAAAATCTGACCAGATTTTGCTTTTGAATGAAAATGACAACAAATATGAAACCATAGGGACCCAAATCCAAAAGCTTTGAGTTTTGGATTAAAGTGACAAGAATGACCAAACCTCAGGAACCATTTTGGCAGTTTACTCTAATAATAATATTAATAATCTATTATAGTTATAAGGGTGGGAGTTGGCTACAAAGTCCATTTTTCCTACAAAGTATAAAAAGTCATAAAACATTGTAATGTCAACAATAAAACACACTCAAAACCCACAAATAACAAAGTGAATATTACTAAAACGTCATATTTATGGGTTTTGTGTTGGATTTTGGATGATAAGTCTTTAATTATCGAATGACTAACATTAGTGTGTTTTATGTTGATTATCATGTTGTGTTTTATATACATTGTTCTATGATGGTGTGTTTGAAGTTTTTATGGAATGTTAGGGTTTGGATATTGTGTTTTAGTGATCTTCACTCGGTTATTTGTGGGTTTTGAGTATGTTTTATGGCTGAAATTGTGGTGTTTTATGACTTTGTACACTTTGTAGGAAAAATGGACTTTGTAGCCGAACCCCACCCTTAGTTATAGTATTGAAATAATAATAATATTGAAAAGAACTATATTCAATACTATAATTTAGCAACATGTATGTGCAGTTGTGTGTTGTACGTTGGGCATGGATGGTATTCTGTGCCATAGTGGGTTGTATGGTTGCTTATTTAGTTGGTACGTGTTTCTGCTATTTCCGCGTGTTTGCCACTAAGTCCATCACCGCCTCATCTCATCAAAAGCACCACCACCTCCTCAGTTCTTCACCCTTTTTCTTCCCCTTTCTTAAAAACCCACACCACAACTCAATACATAGATCGACGATTCAAGATGACCGGACTGCTTTATAAGACGGTGCCGACGTTAGATCGGCAGCGGTGGCCGGAGCTATTGTTGGCATACTGGAAACCGTTAAAGTTGCGATGGGGTTCGTCGTCCAATGGCTCTGGAATTGACGCAAAACACCGATTGAGTCTTCTTCCACCGATCCAATCCAGATGGGGTTCTCCACTTCTCACAGCGGAGGCATCACTTTCACGGATCTGGTGGTTCTAATTTATCTTTTAATTTATCCATTTTAATTCTTTAAAATAAGATGACCTTTTTCTTTGCAATTATCTTATGCAATTATCGATTAAATGTTGGATGCATAACAAAATTTGGTAATCCTTTTTTCTGAATAGTTTATACATTTTGCTTATTGCTCCTTGCTACTATATTAATTTTTTTGGAATGTGTTATTCTGCATTGGAGTTAATGGGTTATGAAATTGGTGATGTACACATGTTGTTCGATCATTTGCCTCAATGAAATGTCGAAATTCAATGGTTGGAGAAAAATGCTTAAGAGCTATGGAAAACTCTTTACAGATATGATGATTGTTGGAAGATGGTTACTAAAAGCAAATGACATGAAAGCCTTTTAACATAAGAAACTATACAAGTTGTGTGTGTATGGTAGATCTATGTTGTTTTCTTGATTCTTATAGTAAATTTTATGTATATAGGTTATGGATTGGTTTCAAATAACAAATACTATACTACCATGGATTCTTTGGTATTGCAATAAAGTTGCCATCAGGTTTTTACTTCAGGAGTAGTACTAGCTTTCTATGTAAGTTATGTTCCTGTTCTTTTTTTTTTTTTTTTTTTTGCAAATTAATATGGGTTGTAATTTAAGTATGCATGTAAATTAGTACTTCGTATTCGAGTTTAACGACGTACCGTTTTTGCAATCTTGAAGAAAAACACGAAACTACGAAGGACAGTGCAGCTTATAGTTGTTAATAGCGAATAGCAACAAATAGCGACAAGGGACCTATATGCTACATAGTGAATAGCGACCGCTATTTTATAAATAGCGATACACTAGAAAAAGAATTTTAAAAATTTTTATATGTATATTACATCAAAATACCCTGGTATATATGTTATTTTACATGTATAAATAACAAAAACCTATAAATCCAGCTATTTTATAGCTATATCTAATTGTTATTTGCGTAAAAAAACTGTCGCTATTCACGCTATTGGTCGCTATGACCCAAATAGCGACACTTGGTCGCCTCGCTACATAGCACGCTATAGCCGCTATTGACAACTATAGTAGCAAAGATGTGTGAGATTCTTGAAATATAAAAAAAAAACAAGTTTCCAATTCCGAAAATATTTGTTAAAAACAAAAAGCAGATTCAGCTTTAGACTCTTTTTCATATTTTTATAAATTTGGGATAGTGAGGTCATGTGAAAGAGTTTGTTGATTTTTAAATAAATTATGTATTTTTTAAATCAGTTTTAGTTAGTGTGATATATGGGGAATATTGTTAGATTTGGAAAGTGATTTAGATCCTATTGTTGAATATATTTATTATTTTGATACAAAAGATCCGTGTACAAGTGTAAAATATGTTTATGTATTTGGGTATGACAGAGAGGTAATAGGATTGAATTGGGTCCTCAATGTTCACTCAAGTAGTAGTTTGAGAAAGATAAGGTATAAGTTTATTTATTTAAGTTTGATACTCAATTGTTGTTTCATGATTAGTTTTATAGATTGTGGTGGTTGTTTGAGATGTGTTTAGGATCAATAGTGTCTCCGGGGCGATATGATATCATTCTTCCCATATTCAGCATGGCAAACCCGAGAGCCTTTGGTTCATTCTGAAAGAAGGGTGTTATAACAGTGATGTATACAAAATGCAACATATAAATTACATCAATTATGGAATAAAACTAACTCTTTTTTAGTACTAATGTTAGAAAAAGTGTGTTTTTGTCTTTCTTTTGTATTTTCAGAATTAAATGAGCTCAAATGAACAAAAGAAGCAAAAAAGGCAACTAAATCTAACATAAATACAAGAAAAGGAACAAACGTGGCATGCCCGACCCCCCGACAGCATCTTCCCAAGCAAAAACAAGAGAACAGAAGGCTGAACACGCCCCGTGCTCAATGAGCACGGGGGCGTGCCCAAGTGTCAGCAGAAAAGACAAAGTTGTAGAAGCTTCTATCACCCACCACGGGGACGTGCCCGGCGGACACGGGGCCGTGGTCAACTCTAAGATTCGCAGAATCTAATGAAATCTTTATAGTATAGATACGCTTCTGCACACGGGGTCGTGCCCAGCGGATACGGGGGCGTGGTCAACTAATGCAGACAAACAGCAATTAATGAAGAAAGAGAAGAGGGATGGGCACGGGCCGTGCCCAATGGACACGGGGCCGTGCCCGAGCTTCTGTTCAGGCTATAAATAAGGGTGCTTGGCTCACTTGCAAATCATCCCTTGGCACACCACCTCTCTCACACTTCACCCACACTCCACTACCCCCACAACACCATCATCCATCACCATCATCCATCATAGAGTGTGTGAGTCGTCTCGGGATCCAAGATTGATCGTAAGAGTTCTTGACAATCAAAGGCCATGTTTGCCTAAGTCTCTTACATCATTTGGTGAAGACAAGCATTTAGTGTGATACTTTTTATTTTTAATCTTTTCGCACTTTTTATTTGGTTATGTATTATTGACTTTAATAACTAGTTTTATATGTTGAAGGTGATTCTTCCTTATCATTTGTCTGTGGTGTCTTGGCGTTATTTTACTGTCTATATAAAATAAAAGATTTTCACCATTCATATCTCCACGGTCTATATGGAGATATGTTGGCTACTTGGTCGGGGGTTAAGGGAATGGTTTGGTAAGAGTCTTGCCATTGTTCAGTGTATAGATCCTACAAGGACCTGGGTCAAATTTAGTAGGACCTCCTTCAATACCCAATGGTATTGGATGGCTGGGGTCCAAACTCTTTGATCCCCTCGTATGTAAACTACTATTAAAACTTTAACCCGGCTACTTAGGACTGTATCCCTGCTGACTCAGACTACTTAGCCGAGGGTAACGTTACCTTCAAAAGAGGGGCCTACCACATTATGCATTAATAACTTAATTAATTATCTTTCAATAATCCGACCCTTTAGGATTGTATCCTTGCTTACTCAAACTACTGGGTTGAGGGTAACGTCACCTTCAAAAGAGGAGCCTACTACAATAACTAAGATAATCTCTTAAAAAGTGCAAAAGTGCGAAAATAATCAAAGGTTACACTAAAGGCGAGTCAGATCCAAGTGATTTATCTTGTATTATTTTTCTCTTATATAATCTCTTATATTATTTTTCTGCATTTTAGTTTTTATTTTCTAGTTTAAAACCTTTTTCCTAAATTTTTGATTCGATTAGACGTTGAGGATAAACCGGTATTAAAAGCTCTTGTGTCCTTGGACGACCTCGATATCTTACCAACACTATACTACGCTCACAATGGGTGCACTTGCCCATATGTGTGTTTGGTGTTAGTAAATATCATGTTTTATAAATTTAAAACTTGACTAAAGTGGTTAAAAAGGGCTAAAAATATACACAGAAATATATCACACCAACTACGCATCAAGTTTTTGGCCTTATCATTTTAAGAAAGCTTAAAATCAACGGCCTAATCATTTTTTTCTTATTTTTCTATTTTTTTAGGATTTTTCTTAATTTTTCAGTTTTTGCAAAGCTCAGCACGGGCCGTGCCCAGCGTTGTTACTGGCAGTTTTTATTTTCCGAGTTACAGAGAGCTGAGCACGGGGCCGTGTCGGTGCAACACGGGGCCGTGTCAGACTCCCTAGTAACAGGGATCCGGAAAACAATTACTGTATCTCTGACCATGGGTCGTGTTCATTGAGCACGGGGCCGTGGTGAACCTTCTGACCAACTTTCTTTTTTGTTTTCGTTGCAGGACTTGGAACCCAGGCAACACACCTGAACCTTCTACGTAGTGTATGAGCTCCAGTTCCAGCAGAGACATAAAAGAGCCTTTAGACGAACCCGAACGCTTTCTAAGAAAAAGACGTAAAGGTAAAAACCAAGAGAAAGTTTCGGGGGACCTACTTCCGATGGCGGACCAACGTACCCTCATGGATTACCTATGGCCCACCGTAGGTAATCTTGGCGCTGCTATCGATGCGCCAAATGTCGATGCCAACAACTTCGAACTTCGGCCGCATTTGATCCAAATGCTCCAAAATTCCGCAACCTTTCACGGGCTTGCGGATGAAGATCCCCATTTGCATATTACCAACTTTTTGGAAATATGTGATACCTTTCGAATCAACGGAGCATCAAATGACGCCATCCGCCTTCGAATGTTTCCATTTTCATTAAAAGACCGAGCTAAGGCTTGGCTTAATGTCCTCCTAGTTGGCTCGATAAACACCTGGGATGAACTAGCCCAAAAGTTTCTATATAAGTATTTCCCTCCTGCTAAGACGGCTAAATTAATGACTGAGATTAATAAACACTCACAAGAGGATGGGGAATCATTATATGAAACTTGGGAAAGGTTCAAGGAGCTACTAAGAAAGTGCCCTCATCATGGTCTTGCAGTTTGGCAACAAGTATCCACTTTCTACAATGGATTGTTTCCACACACAAGATAAACACTCGACTCTAGCTCCGGGGGACTTTTAGGTAATCGTTGCCCAAATGAAATTTATAATCAAATTGAGGAAATTGCTCAAACCAATTTTCAGTGGCACACTGCCCATAAGGTTAACGAAAGCACTTCTTTACAAGCCCAAATCGAGGCCCTTTCTTCAAAAATCAAAAAGTTAGAAATGACAAAAGCGGCCTCGGTTATGGCTTGTGAAGGGTGTGGTGGGCCACATGAAAATTGGAGTTGTATGAAAGAATTAGATGATCAAAAGAAACGGTAAACTACATTGATAATAGACCTAGGACGCCGGGTCCTCCAACGGGTACCTACAACCAAGGATGGCGTAACCACCCTAACCTTGGTTGGAGAGAACCCAACAATAGTAGTAACCAACAAAATCTAAACCAACGAACAAACTTTCAGCAACCAAGAAACGAGTCACAAAATTTCTCTCAACAACAAGGGGGACGAGAGAGGCTTGAAGATATTGTATCTCGCCTCATCTTTGACACCGAAAAGAAAAACTCGGATCGATTTCAACAATTGGAAACGAACTTTAGAAATCAACAAGTTAGTATTCAAAACATTGAAAAACAATTAAATCAAATAGCTCAACAATTCTCCGAGAGACCACAAGGCGCGTTACCAAGTAATACCGAAACCAACCCAAAGGCACAGGTACATCTCATCACATTGAGAAACCGTACCGTGGGCCCCGAAGAGGCCCCATTACCTTCAACTGAAATGAGCCGGTCTAGCCAGTCCACAACTTCGCCAACACTCCAACAAGAGACGGCTCCTACACCAAATCAAGAGCCGACCAAGAATCCTCCGATTCCATACCCCGGTCGGCTAGTCCGTCAAAAGACCGATGAGCAATTCACAAAGTTCGAAAAATTACTAAAACAATTGCATGTTAATATTCCATTTATTGAAGTCCTAACCCAAATGCCTAAATATTCAAAATTTATGAGGGACTTCCTCACTAATAAAAGGAAAATTGAATCATTGCAATTAATTAATTTAAGCGAAGAATGCTCCGCCTTGCTACTCAACAAGCTCCTGCACAAGAAGATCGATCTTGGAAGCTTCAAAATCCCTTGTTCGATTGGGGAATCCCCCATTCGTAATGCACTAGCCGATCTCGGGGCTAGTATAAACCTCATGCCCGCATCAATGTTCAACCGACTTGGCCTAGGAAAAACAAGCGCTACAAAAATGAGCATACAACTCGCCGATAGGTCCATGAAATATCCACAAGGTATCGTTGAAAATCTATTAGTCAAGGTAGGCGAATTCGTTTTCCCAGCCGACTTTGTCATACTAGATATGGAGGAAGATACCGAAGTACCACTCATCTTAGGAAGACCCTTCCTAGCTACGGCCCACGCAGTAGTAGACATGAATGGTGGAACACTAACATTGAGGATTGGAAACAAGGAAATGAAGTTTGGAGTTGGAAAGAGAATAGAAGACGACGATCCGGTCAACTACATGAAGGTCATAGACTCAAGTTTGGATGATGCTCTCCGACGGTGCAACATGGGATGCAACACATCCTGCTTGAGTAACATATGACTGGCTTTGGGTCTAGCCAAGGACCCTTATAAACGTGGCGCACCACGGAGGCATTCCGCGGAACTATCCTTAGTTTAGCTTAGATTAATTTTTATGTTTTCTAGTTTAGTTTTAATTTTCAGGAATAAAACACACTCAAGATGGTGAAGGATACTAAGGGAAACTTGAACCAGCACCCCATGCACAAAAACAGAACGTCCCGAATATTTTTCTTTGTTACAGCAAGTTCAGCACGGGCCGTGTCCACCCAACACGGCCCCGTGCTGCACAATCTGCAAGAAATGCCCAGTTCAGGTAACTGGACACGGGGTGTGCTCACTGAACACGCCCCCGTGCCCAGGCTTCTGTTTCTTTTTACTAATTTCTGTTACTGGCGATCTGAACATGGGGCCGTGGCCAGACGCCCAGTAACACAAATTTTTGCTTTTTCACACCTTTTTGCACATTCAATCAACCTAAAAACTTATTTTTGGGACACATTGAGGACAATGTGTAATTTAAGTGTGTGTGTGGGGGGGGGGATGCTAAACCTTGATTTTTTTTGCAAGTCATATTCACAAGCCTTACACAAAACTCTATTGGAACCGCTAATCACCCCAAAGTTTTTCAAAATTTTCATTTTTTTTACTTGTCTTGGTTTAAGTTGGGAATTACAAGTTTTAAAAAGGTTAAGTTTTTACAAATTTACAACCGATAGCGTCGTGATAAAAAGAACCAACATAAGAAAATTATGAAACGGCATGACAAGTTTAGTTAAAATTTGATTATATATACTTGATCATATAAAAACCCATTCCCACAAAAAGTGAGTTTTGAGCCTTTATTGAGCATATAAATACATATCTTTAAACTAAATGCTCATTTTTTGTTTCTTGTGTGAATAGCCGCTTGGTTTCTTACAACTCTAGAACTTGCCACGACGATACATTCCCGGTCCTTACCAACTTAAACCCAAGTAAGTAAATGATGGAGGCATTAGGACTAACCCTTTTTATTTCTACACCATTATTTTTCTTTTTTTTTTGACCACCTACCCAAAATCCGCCTAGTTAACTCCTTTTAGCCTAAACCTTTTCATTTCTCAACCCAAAACAAACACCCTTTTACCCACCAAAACCTTTTTTATTTTAAACCCTTTATTTTAGTAACAAAGCTCGGTTTTTCTTATGACTTCCTTATCAAAAAAAAAAAAAAAATTGATAATGAAGCAATAAACAAACAAGTTTATCAAAAAGAACTTTGTTTGAAAGAAATGCTTCATCAAAATAAAAAGTTATGAAAAATTAAAAGTCTTACGAAAACCGATGCTTTTTACGCCTTTCGCCCTTTTTCTACTAACCACTAACCCAACCACCTACCTTTAACCCAAACCTAACCCTTCACCCCAAAAGTCCTCTTGATATTTACAAAGGTATATAGTTAAAAATGAGGAGGACTGATTGCTTGGCAAGTTATGGTAGGAGTAAGTTCCATGCCGCTCTCGAGTGTTTCACAAAAATACATTTTCGACCGAGTGTTAAGTGATCTCTCGTGAGGTATGTGAACTTGTATATAAATGGAATTTTAAAAAGGCATGTTATGCCCAAATAAGTAATTTATCTTATGTAATGTTTTAAATAAATCATGACGAATAGGATTGTAAATAAAATAAAAATAAAGCCTAGTAAAAATCTTGGAATCCCGAGACTCTATGACAAGCCCAAAATCCTTCTCTTCTACCCATTCCATTTGGGAGTGAAAAGCCACATTATAAAGAGTTTTGCTTGAAGACAAGCAAAGATTCAAGTGTGAGGGTATTTGATGTGTACAAAATGCAACATATAAATTACATCAATTATGGCATAAAACAAACCCTTTTTAGTACTAATGTTGGAAAAAGTGTGTTTTTGTCTTCCTTTTGTATTTTCAGGATTAAATGAGCTCAAGTGAACAAAAGAAGCAAAACGGCAACTAAATCTAACATAAATACAAGAAAAGGAACAAACATGGCATACCCGACCCCCAGACAACATCTTCCCAAGTAAAAACAAGAGAACAGAAGGCTGAACACGCCCCGTGCTCAATGAGCACGGGGGCGTGCCCAAGTGTCAGCAGAAAAGACAAAGTTGTAGAAGCTTCTATCACCTACCACGGGGGCGTGCCCAGCGGACACGGGGCCGTGGTCAACTCAACGATTCGCAGAATCTGAGGAAATCTTGATAGTACAGATACGCTTCTGCACACGGGGTCGTCCCCAGCGGACACGAGGGCGTGGTCAATTAATGCAGACAAACTGCAATTAATGAAGAAAGAGAAGAAGGATGGGCACGGGGCCGTGCCCGAGCTTCTGTTCAGGCTATAAATAGGGGTGCTTGGCTCACTGGCAAATCATCCCTTGGCACACCACCTCTCTCACACTTCACCCACACTCCACCACCACCACAACACCATCATCCATCACCATCATCCATCATCCATCATAGAGTGTGTGAGTTGTCTCGGGATCCAAGATTGATCGTAAGAGTTCTTGACAATCAAAGGCCATGTTTGCCTAAGTCTCTTACATCACTTGGTGAAGACAAGCATTTAGTGTAATACTTTTTATTTTTAATCTTTTCGCACTTTTTATTTGGTTATGTATTAATGACTTTGATAACTAGTTTTATATGTTGAAGGTGATTCTTCCTTATCATCTGTCCGTGGTGTCTTGGCATTATTTTACTGTCTATATAAAATAAAAGATTTTCATCATTCATAAGGTGATTCTTCCTTATCATATGTTGGCTACCTGGTCGGGGGTTAGGGGAATGGTTTGATAAGAGTCTTGCCATTGTTCAGTGTATAGATCCTGCAAGGACCTGGGTCAAATTTAGTAGGACCTCCTTCAATACCCAATGGTATTGGATGGCAGGGGTCCAAACTCTTTGATCCCCTCATATGTAAACTACTATTAAAACTTTAACCCGACTACTTAGGACTGTATCCCTGCTGACTCAGACTACTTAGCCGAGGGTAACGTCACCTTCAAAAGAGGGGCCTACCACATTATGCATTAATAACTTAATTAATTATCTTTCAATAATCCGACCCTTTAGGATTGTATCATTGCTGACTCAAACTACTGGGTTGAGGGTAACGTCACCTTCAAAAGAGGGGCCTACTACAATAACTAAGATAATCTCTTAAAAAGTGCAAAAGTGCGCAAATAATCAAAGGATACACTAAAGGCGAGTCGCATCCAAGTGATTCATCTTGTCTATCTGTTTTTATTTTATTTTATTTTTCTGCATTTTAGTTTTTATTTTCTAGTTTAAAACCTTTTTCCTAAACTTTTGATTTGATTAGACGTTGAGGATAAATCGGTATTAAAAGCTCTTGTGTCCTTGGACGACCTCGGTATCTTACCAACACTATACTATGCTCACGATGGGTGCACTTCCCAATATGTGTGTTTGGTGTTAGTAAATATCGTGTTTTATAAATTTAAAACTTGACTAAAGTGGTTAAAAAGGGCTAAAAATATACACAAAAATATATCACACCAACTACGCATCAACAGCCTCAAGTTCTTCTTTCAAGTTAGCCATAACATTGTTGCAGGCCTCAAATACACCAACAATGTCTGGAAAACCAGTGTGAGAGGTAAGTCAACGGGTCGAGTCATGATCCACTCACTTACTTAATTCCTAAAATAACCCTTTTTTGTATCCACTCACTTATGCAGGCCCAACACCTGTAGCACCCCCCTTTACAGCACCTCCCAACAGACCCCTGGACATTTTCAACACAGGCTCAACGCATGCCTCAACAACAAACTTCTCCTTTTGGGGCTCAAACATGGCAAGTGCAATTTCAACAAGTGAGTATCTTATATTATTCCAAATTTGAAATTTCATATTTTAGTTGTCATGATATATCATTTTGAGATGTGACCTGTAATGCTTAGGTGTGTGTTGCAACCCCCGATCCCTAATCCCCGGGAACGGGCAGCCGCGAGCCAGTTTCGGTGGTATCGTGTTATTGTCCAATTTGGCAGCGGAAATTTTCATCAGGACCGTAGTTAGGAAATATTTTATCAGAGTAAACCACCACATTTTATAACATTAAACACATGGGTAAAACCCAAGTTTTTCATTACACATTTCTTTGTAGGGATACTTTTATTTAAGAAAAACATCTATTTCTTTTAGGTAAATTTATTGCCACTTTTTCAAGCCTTCAATGCTGTCCAGCTGGTTTTTATTTGGCTTTCACATTTTGTTTCCTGAAACGCGTTTTAAAAATATTTTGTCAGTGGAAAATACTGGTGAGTGAATCCCAGTTTAATCAAGTTGAAATACCAATCATTTTACAGTATTGAGGGCGCATCTGCAATTACATTTGTTTCCAAGAAATAACAATTAACATCAGTGGTACTGTCATACTCAACTTGTGGAATGTTACCACGCCAGTAACAAATTTTGTATACAAAACCCCAACATACCCACTATAATTTTATTCTTACAAATACTCAATAAGTGCTTAGTATATATTTAATTAAGTGAGGTTTTGTAAAAACATTTAACAAAAAGAGGATTACTCACATTGCTGTCTTAGGGTTTTCAGTAAGGATTTCCTGGGAATAATCTAAAAATTACACAAATGCACGTGTGTTAGTATAATAACCCATTTTAACATTAGTAATACCCTCCCCGAGACGGCATTCCAATGACTACGTCGGGCAGAACCACGACAGCCGTTACGGCACCCTAGATCAATCGGGCAGAGTATCTAATACGTCTCCAGGGGTTATGATACTTACGGCACCCTAGATCAATCTGTCGCAACCCCCGACCCCTGCCCGGGAGCAGGCGACCGCGAGCGACTCAGAGCGGGTGGTGTCGGTGTTTAATAATTTGGCAGCGGAATACATCAGGACCGTAGTTAGGAAATATTTTTATCAGAGTAAAACACCAAACTTTTATAATAATAATTTAAGGGAATAAACCCATTTCATTTGATAATATATTGATAGGGATGAACCCTAATTATTGAAAACAAAATGTCTTGTTTATTTTAGGTAACTTTTATAGCCACTATCCCAAGTCTTTAGTGCTCTCCAGCTAGCTTTTATTGGGCTTTCATATTATGTTACCTGAAACGCGTTTTATCACATTTTGTCAGCAGGAAATACTGGTGAGTGAATTCCAATTTAATCAAAACAGGTTTTATCAATTTTACAACATTGAGGGCGATCTCGCAATTACATTTGTTTACCATTCTACCTTAATTACCACCCACGGTACTATCAATCCAAGACTGGTGGTAATGTTAATACTCACAATGTAGTAACAAATTTTATATACAAAACCCCAACATACCGACGATAATTGTAAAAATACAAATACTCAATCACTGTGAAATATAATTTAAACATTTGAGGTTTTGCAAAACAGTTTGTGAAAAGAGGGATTACTCACATTGCAAGTTTAGATAATACTAAGGCTTCCCAGAAATCTCCTGATTATTATTTAGTAAATCAAATAATGCACACATGTTAGTAAAATAATCCAATTCAATTTAACCGTACACTCAAGACAGAAATTCCAATGACTGAGTCGGGCGGAGCCGACATGTATTACGGAAATTCTAAATCAATCGGGTGTACACACGAGACAGAATTCCAATGACTGAGTCGGGCAGAGCCGACATGCATTACGGAATCCTAAATCGATCGTGTAGGGTAATAACAGGGTTATAGTACTTACAACGAGGCAGAGTTTCGCTATATAGTGGGTATAACACTCGAGCAGAATTTCTATTATCAGAGAATTTAGAGAGAGAATCGGGAATGAACGACTGAATAAATGAGCTCGAGACCTCCATTTAAAGGCTTATTCGAGGGTCTGTCGCGCCCCGCGACACCCAAAGCTATGGCTTTCGCGGCCCGCGAGAGCCTCTAGGGCCGCCATAGCTTTGACTAGTCAGCATGTAGCCTTGCTGAGTCAGGTGCCACATGGCACACCACGTGTCCGGATAAGAACCAGGCCGTCACGCCCCGCGACAGACCAAGTGGTCTCCGTCGCGGCCCGCGAGAGACTGCTGGATCTGGTTTTTGTTGATTTTTATAAGGGTAGGGTTATAACGGGTCCGATTTTCATGTACGGGGTATATCTAGGGACATTTAGGGTGCCCAAAAATATTTTTAGGTGGGTTTTTATATTATCATCCTTAACAAACCCAAATATTAAATATCTGAATATCGATATTTGTGAAATTTTGAGTTGCATAATTGGTACTACGATATATCAGGTAATTTTCTTGTTCTTTATTCTTGAAACATAACTAATGTATGAAAATAATCCAGCCTTTTTTCTTTCTTTGATAGTTTCAGTGCACAAACGTCAAATGTAACAACCCGACTTTTCGGGTCATTACTCAGATCTGTCATGTATTGCTTAATTGATTTGTACTCTCAAGATTTCGATTATCGCTAAGGGTTAACTGTTTTTAAACTATGTTTTACAACGCATTCACAATGCTATTTCAAACGCATACTACTTAAACACATTTTATCGCATTATCGCATCGCATGTTTATACTAAACGATATCGCAACGCAGTCTCAACGCAACTCAAGACGCAGATTCACTTTTATGCATTTTATGTGTTATGTGTATATGTATGTGATTACTTGTTTAATGTTATGTGGTTACCTCAATGCAACGCTTACTCGCAACTCACTTAAACACAACGCAACGCTTAACACATGAAACGAAATTCGGAAAACTAACTCGCATAACTCGGCCGATCGAATGACCACTCGGTCGAATGGACATCCGTCCGGATGACCATCCGACCTTCGCACTCCCCACCGCCTTATCTCCTCTCTCACACTATAAATACCCGTACACACTACTGTTCATTGATGTGACAGCTCCATCCGACCCAACTCGCTCCCAAGTCATTTTTCAAGCACTTTTCCCTCGATTCAAGGCTATTTCGTAAGTGTTTCTTCCCAAATCTTGTACAATCATCATCACTACACACTTCTTCATCATCTTCTCCATCTAAATCGCTGATTTTCTCCATGAAATCACCTGATTTGGACCTCTTGAAGGTGACATCACCTCAGTTGCTTATGCAATCGGTGGTGTGACGTCATCTCATCAAGATTTGTCCAGATCTAAAGGATTTCCACAATATTCAACACAAATCTCAAAAAGATTAAAACAGTTGGAAGATCTTTTCATAATTTTCTTCAACTTTTCATCAACTTTTCACTCAAAATTGATGGAATCTAGACTCATTCAGGCTCTCTACTCATTCTCTAGCAGAGAACCGGTCTGAAAACGGATTTCCACCGGAGAGACGACCGATTCACGGGTTGAACATGAAACTCCATCAAGAACAGTTAGTTTCATCGAATGGGTGATTCCCATCCGATCGACTGGACTGGACTTGGTGTGTTTCCGTTGTTTGACACGTTGTCATGCCGTCTCCGTTAAACTTCAAACTTTTAACTTAGAAAATTTTACAAAAGATTTCAAAACAACAAGTTGCCCACTCGAGTGGCCATCCGATCGGATGACCATCCGATCGAATGACTATTCGACCAGGTGACTTGTCCTTTATACTAACTCTTGTTCAAAACAATTTGCTCAAAACTTCAAACTACCAAACTCTCAATCGAATAGCCATCCGATCGAATGGACATCCGTCTGGATGACCATCCGACCGGATGACTTGTTTAAATACTACAACGAAAACTTCAAAATTTCAAAACAATTTACAAACACACTCACTCATTCGAATGACCAACCATTGAAGTTTCATCGAAAACTTCAAAACACACTCACTCATTCGAATTTACAAACACACTCACTCATTCGAATGACCATCCGTCTGGATGACCATCCGTCCGGATGACCATCCGGACGGATGGATCCGTCCGGATGACCATCCGTCCGGATGATCATCTGATCGACTCACCATTTGATATTTATATCACCCGACACGCTGTTTTACGCACCGTTCAATGCTCACGCTACTGTTCTATGCTCAGGCTAATCTCAACGCGCTCCCTTCAATCCAAGTACTGTGTTTACTAGTTAAACACCTACTGTGAGTATACTCGAACCCATTTTCTTTTAAAGCACTTTGGGTGTTACATATGTTCTCTATCAAAACACATCAACAAACAACGCAAACACTTTAAACGGTAACTGCTCTCGCATGTTATATGTGATTCGATGAATGCTTGTATGCTATGTTTACACAGTGATTGTTTGCCCGACACCTTAGCAACGATAGTACTATAGTTTGGACTCAGCACCTGTCGTGGACAGGGGTTGTTAAGGGTATTACTTCACATGGTCAAGGTGGTGACAATGTGTTGCGCATTCTACGAAGATGTAGCTTACTTGATTCACATTTCTACGTGTTACATGCCGGTTATGCGTAAACGCTTTCTTTCACACCCTGGCTTTGCGGAAGCGTGGGTTTATTTGGTGTGACTTCTTAATACCATAGCTTAATCACAACAAAGCTATATGAAAGTAAAACCATGATGATCATCCATTGATTCAAGTTTTAAAAATAAAATACGACAACATTGTTTTCAAGAGTCAACACATGCAACGAAAACACAACAAGACATAATAAAAATATTGTTCATACGACACAACCATAAAACATGAAATAAACACAGTTTAAGACTTGTGACTCGTCCAGGCAAAAGTCACAATCCCTAAACTCGGATGACATCATTCTTCATACACAGCTTGACGACATAGCATACCTTGCCAGATCCCTAATTTCCTGAAATACATGTAATTTGAAAAATCAACAAAAAGTTGAGCGAGTTCATGTAAAAGTGAGTATGAATAAACCTTTGAAGTATGTATAAAAGTCCCTGGTATGTAGCAATAAGGAAAAAAAAGAGATCACCAATAGGTTGCAAAGCCACTGGTATGTGTGAGAAAGTGCAGGGAAACTCAAACCTAGCAGATTTGTACCGGGCTTCCGGCTGTAAGACACAGTCACCTCTATGGGCCTCCCCGGCCTCACGGGTGTGGGCTCGCTACACCCAAATAGATCTATCACTCTTGTGTCCCTCGGTCCTAACAAAGAGGATTAATGGCCTCGAGCGTTATACCCACCCCTCACATGATCTAGTTGTAGTAAAAAATCTCCCTACGCTAACCATACCATGTAATAAAAGTTGTAATAGTTGTCGCATGTATTTCAACCCCGAAGTATAAAACTGAAAACAGTAAAGAAAAAAGGGGGACATGAACTCACAGAAGTGCGTCTCGAAATAGTCGGTCCCAAATAAACCTGCTGCGTAACGACCTACACGTACTAACTTCTATTAGACGGACGACCGTGCCTTGGCTTAAGGTTTAACGTTTTTGGGAAATAGTTAGACAACTATTTCGTATTTACACTTCTTAATTATTAAATAAGTATATTCCTTCCCAAGGATGGAGGTATTAATACATGTGTGTTTTTATAATTCCGAAAATATATTTTTAAGTCTCACTTGAAAAATATATTTTAATTACTTTGTTTAAAATGTTTTAAATTTCCAAAATATATATATATTTTTCTCAAAAATATTATATTTTATTCCTTAAGTTTTTCCCAAAATAATATTTCACCAAAAATATTCTAATAAGAGTACTTTTCCGAAAAATACATAGGTTACATTTTTAAAGTTCGTGTTTTATTACGATACTTATATAACTTAAATATTTATTTTGTGAGGCGTTGATATTATTTTGGAAGTCATAATTTCATGATATTTCAAGTTATATTATTTTTACCCTAAAAATAATATATACCTAGTTCACAAAATAATCACGTAATCACACAAGCGTCTTATTATAAAATATATATATTCTAAATATATATTTAACAAGTTTTATTTACGAAAATCCACCTCCGGTACTTGGTTATTTTTGTAATAAAAATCATGGCGAAGTTTATATTTTGAAAACAAGTTAAAAATATATTTGTAACCATTTACTAGAAAAATATTTTCTAAGTGTTATATTTCTGGAAAAATTTCGCCAGAGTTTCCTCTGTAACTGGAGGTGTCCATGCTTTTAGCATATCATTTTCTTTTTGTAAAATCAATCAACCAATTTACCAATCAACAACCTACAATATTTATTCATCAATCTTGACAAAATATGAATAAATCATAAACTCATGAACTTGAAGGTTTATAAAAATATGTAGTAAATCACCAACACATTTAGTAGGTTTTGTTATTTCTAAAAATAAGATTAGTTTCTTGTAAACTACATTTTTAAAGAATTTGAAGTTTAACAACTTCTAGTCAAGGTTTACAAAAACGCTTCTTTGTTAGATTTCTTGTTACACAAGTGTTCATACGCTTGTTTATTTACCAAGTTTGCTTCTAGTTCATAAAATATCCGGGTTTTAACAAAACTAGTATTTTCCGCTTGGTTCTTCCGAAAAACCATTTGTAGATCTTTAGATCCACAAGTTTACAACTTCATTTTACAAGAAAAATTATGTTTATTCAAGTTTCAAGTTCATGGTGGATGGTTTCATCATCTTTCACATATTCTAACACTAACATACTACTAGTTCATGTTCTTGAACATGATCTAGTATGTCTAGATGATGATCCATCCTACTTTTAGTAACAAATAACATCAAATAATCACAACCATACAAGATTCACAAGATTTACACACATATCTTCTCTTTATCCACCATTAATCACTTATGTTCAAGACTTTAATGCAAGTTCTTTAGTGTTCTTAATTTTTAACCATTAAATCACCTATTAACCACCATAAACAAGATCAAGATGGTGATTAGAAACACTTACTACCAGCTCAAGGCTAGGGAAGAAACAAGATGTAAATGTGGTTGATAAAGGAAATCTAGAGCGGTTCTTGCACTTTCGAGAGCACCGGGCTTGTTTGTATGTCACCTTGCACCTTTGAGTATGTAAGAAATGGTTGAACAAAGGTTGGAAGTGGTGGTGGTGTGGTGGAGAGGGGGCGGCCATGAGGTGGTGTAGAGGGAGAGAAGATGTTGTTGCTTGTTGTGTGGAATGAAAGAGAATGGAGAACTATCATGCATACTTAAAATCCAATTTCACTAATGTCCAATGTGTAGTGTGTTGTCTAGATACCAAACATGAGCCAATAAAATAATCAAGGAAATGGATGTGTGGGTCATCCTTAGGTGGGGGGGGGGGTAAGGGTTGGGTGGTGTAATGATATGGTTAAGTTTAAATTGAAATCCAATGGTTCTAGTTAGGATATTAAGTGTGTTTATTAATATAAGGGGTGTTAGGGTGTTCAGGGACCCTAACTAGCTCAGAAAAGTAAAAACAATGTCTTTGGCAATATTTTTATGTTCCGGGTAAAGTCCGGTTGTTCGGTTGGATATTGATCCGTTAAAGTGCTAAGTGAAGCTATAAAGTGTCTTTTATAGTGTTTTTAGTGACACACTAAATTCCCAACACTTTGGAAAGTGTCTAGTATCATTTTACCAAGTTTTTGCACTTTACTAGTTATGTTAAATGTTGAATTTTTGCATGTAGTGCAGAATTTTGTAATTAAAGTATGTTTTAGGCACTTCCGGTCACTATAACTATCACCTAGTGACGCAGTTTTATGATCCTCACCTCCCTACACTCCCTACTAGTGTAGTAATCTATTCCCGGCTCATACTGGCCTCAGAAACAATGTCTGTCTAGTGCTGGCAATGTCAGCATGTTTAATGGGTTATCCGCTCACTGTGCTAACTGCGCTTTTGTGCATCAAGTTTGTCACTAATGTTTTGTGTGTAATAAATGAATTGACGGTAATAAAGTATGATGCATGAGTATGTATGTATCAGAAAGCAGAAAGCAGTTTAGTCATAATTGTAATTAAGCACAGTAATTAAGCACTAATTAAATATTAATTAATTTGTACGGATACCTGGTTTGGTGAGGGTTGTCACATTATCCCCCCGTTAAGAAAATTTCGTCCCAAAATTTTAAGTTCTGCTTCTAGTTGCAGGGGTCTTGGGAAATAAATGGGGGTACTTTTCTTTCATTCGATCCTCACGTTCCCAGGTGTATTCTGGACCATGTCTTGCATTCCAACGAACTTTGACGAGCTTGACACTACTCCTGCGTGTTTTGTTTATCTTCCAATCCGTAACCTCAACGGGTTCTTCAACGAAGTGGAGCGTGTCGTCAATATGAATCTCGTCTGCAGGAATGACAACAGTTTCTTGTGTCGGACTCTTCTTCAAGTTCGATACATGAAATGTATCATGAACACCATTGAGTTCGGCGGGTAAGTCCAACTTGTATGCTACTAAACCAATTCTCTCCAGAATCTTGAATGGACCAATATAGCGCGGATTCAACTTTCCACGCTTTCCGAAGCGTGCCACACCCTTCCAGGGTGATACCTTCAACAATACCATGTCTCCTACCTCAAACTCCAGAGGTTTCCTTCTCCTGTCCGCATAACACTTTTGACGATCACGAGCCGCCTTGATGTGTTCTCGGATCTGTGCAATCTTATCTGTGGTTTCCTGGACCACTTCTGGACCAACTAGCTGTCTATCACCTGCGTCAGACCAACAAATCGGTGATCAACATTTGCGTCCATAAAGAGCTTTGAACGGTGCGGCTTGAATACTTGCGTGATAGCTGTTATTGTATGAAAATTCGACCAATGGTAGGTGAGTATCCCAACTTCCACCTAAATCCATAACGCAAGCTCGCAGCATATCTTCTAAAGTCTAGATCGTTCGTTTACTCTGTCCATCTGTTTGCAGGTGAAAAGCTGTACTCAGGTTCAACTGAGATCCGAATGCTTCTTGGAAGGACTGCCAAATCCTTGACACAAACCTTCCGTCTCTATCCGAGATGATTGAGAGAGGTACTCCACGACGTGCAACGATCTCTCTCATGTATATCTCAGCTAATTTGCGCGTGTTATCTTTCTCTCTGATGGGTAAGAAATGTGCAGATTTCGTCAACCGGTCTACTATTACCCAAATAGTATCGTGACCTTTTGGCGTTCTTGGCAACTTTGTTATGAAATCCATTGAAATTTGTTCCCATTTCCACTTGGGAATCTCAGGTTGCTGCAGAAGTCCTGAAGGCTTTTGGTATTCAGCTTTTACCTTGGCGCACGTTAAGCACTTGCTAACATAAACTGCTACATCGCCTTTCATCCTAGGCCACCAATAATAATCCTTAAGATCTTGGTACATTTTATCCGCTCCTGGGTGGATAGAGTACCGTGACTTGTGAGCTTCATTGAAAATGACTTTTCTCAAACCACCAAACAGAGGAACCCAAATCCGTTTCATGAAACATAACGTTCCTTCCTCGTTTGGTACCAATTGCTTCTCCATTCCACGGAGATATTCCTCTTCAATGTTCCTTTCTTTAAGAGCTTCTTTCTGTGCGGCACAGATGCATAATGCAAGATCTGTCTGGATAATCATCTCCAAAGCCCTAACCCTTATGGGCTTGATCCTTTCCTTTCGACTTAGGGCATCGGCGACCACATTCGCCTTCCCTGGGTGATACTTGATCTCGCAGTCGTAGTCGTTCAACAATTCGACCCAACGTCTTTGTCTCATGTTTAGCTCTTTCTGGTCGAATATATGTTGCAGACTCTTATGATCCGTGAAGATTGTACACTTCGTACCATATAAATAATGTCTCCAAATTTTCAACGCGAATACCACTACGCCTAACTCCAAATCGTGTGTGGTATAATTCTTCTCATGAACTTTCAATTGGCGCGACGCGTAAACTATGACGTTCTGGCACTGCATTAACACGCAACCCAATCCTTGACGCGAGGCGTCACAATATACCATGAAATCATCTGTTCCTTCTGGTAGCGATAAGATCGGTGCATTACAAAGCTTGTCCTTCAATAACTGAAACGCTTCTTCTTGTTTGATTCCCCAATCAAACTTCTTATCCTTTTGCGTGAGGAGAGTCAAGGGTTGAGCGACCTTTGAAAAATCTTCAATGAATCTTCGATAGTAGCCAGCCAAACCTAAGAATTGCCGAATCTCGGTTGGCATCTTTGGAGTCTCCCAATTCTTGATCGCTTCGATCTTTGTGGGATCCACACGGATTCCATCTCCATTCACCACATGTCCAAGAAATTGGACTTCGCGTAACCAAAACTCGCACTTCGAGAACTTGGCGTACAGCTTTTCCTTCTTAAGTAGCTCCAAAATAGCTCTTAAATGTTGTTCGTGCTCATCCTTCGTCTTCGAGTAGATCAAAATATCGTCTATGAACACAATCACAAACTTGTCAAGATACGGCTTACGTACTCTGTTCATTAAATCCATGAAAACAGCGTGCGCGTTTGTCAACCCAAACGGCATCACCAGAAACTCATAATGTCCATATCGAGTTCTAAAATCGGTCTTGGGAATACTTTCTTCTTGTATTCTCAGCTGATGATAACCTGATCGCAAATCGATCTTCGAGTAGTAGCTTGAACCTTGTAGTTGATCAAACAGATCATCAATTCTTGGCAGAGGATGTCTATTCTTGATCGTCAACTTGTTCAACTCCCGGTAGTCGATGCACATAAGAAAAACTACCGTCTTTCTTCTTGACAAACAGAACTGGAGCTCCCCAAGGCGAGAAGCTTGGTCGGATGAATCCTTTGTCTAACAACTCTTGAAGTTGTGTCGACAATTCCTGCATCTCTGAAGGGGCAAGTCGATAAGGTGCCTTAGCCACAGGCGCGGCGCCTGGAACCAAGTCAATGTGGAACTCCACTTGCCTTTGGGGTGGCAATCCTGACAAGTCTTATGGAAAGACCTCAGGATATTCCTTTACTACAGGGATGTCTTCGATCTTTGGCCCGGCAGCTTCTTTATCCACGATGTGTGCCAAGAAGGCAACACATCCCCTCTGCAAACACTTTCGAGCTTTCAGACAGCTGATGATTCTTAGAGGCGTATCGCGCTTCTCTCCGTGAACCATGATCGTCTATCCATCTTCCGTTGGGATGCGAATGATCTTTTCGTGACAAATAATCTCAGCCTTGTTGCTCGACAACCAATCCATCCCTACTACCACGTCGAAGCTTCCCAACTTGACTGGTAGTAGATCCAAAGTGAACTCACGCTCTCCCAACTCGATTACACAACCTCTGGCAACTTCATTTGCTTCAACTTGCTTTCCATTAGCCAGTTCAATTGAGTACGGAATATCTAATTTACTAGCAGCTAACCCAAGCATACTCTTAAATTCTAACGACACAAAGCTATAGTCGGCACCAGTATCAAACAGAACAGATGCAAAGCATTGATTTATAGGGAACGTACTAGTGACAACGTTGGGATCCTGGCGCGCTTCCCTCGCTCCGATGATAAACACTCTTCCGTGGGCCTGGTTCAGCTTTGGGCATTCCTTCTTGAAGTGCCCAACTTCTCCACAATTAAAATATCCTGGTCCGTGACCATTACCACCTCCGTTCCCAGCTTGAGCGTTGTTTTGGTTGCGATTCCCATTACCAGCTTGATTCGTAACATTTCCCCGGTTTCCATTTCCGCCGTTTCCTCCCTGTTGGCGGTTTCCATTAACATTCCCAAACCCTCGATTCCCAGTACGCCCTGCACCAGTTCCGGCCCAACACGTATCCTTTGTGTGGCCGTTCCTTCCACATGATTCACACTTCCTCAATCTACATTGGCCATGATGATGGCGCTGGCACGTATTGCACTTGGGCATAGTACCCATATAACCCTTCCCTTTATTTTCAACACCGGTTGCAGCCTTTGCCGGTGTGCTTGATTCACCTTTCCTGTTAACGTTGCTTGTACCGTGCTTGAAGTTCGAGAATTTCCTTTTATTCTCACCAGACGACTCCACGTGAGTCTCCTTCTTCTGCTTAGAATTTGAAAACTTGTTTAAGCGAATAACTTCCTTAGTAAGAGCCACACTAAGATCTATGGCTTCTGTGATGGTCGCGGGCTTGGAAGTAGTAACCATACTCATAATCTGAGGTGCTAATCCCCAGATAAAGCGCTCGATGCGTTTGAACTCCGGTGTAACCATGTATGGCACTACGTGGGACAGATCGTGGAATCTCTGAACATACTCCGCAATCTTGGGACCTTCCATTTTTAGATGCTAAAACTCAGTCTCCATCTTTTGAATTTCAGCACGTGAGCAGTACTTCCTTCTCATGAGCTCCTTCAGCTCATTCCATGACATCGCATAAGCAGCAGCTTCACCAAGAGTTTGCACTTGCAAATTCCACCAAGATAGGGCTCCATCCAGAAATAGCCCTGAGATGTAGGTCACTTGTTGCTCGGGAGCACACTTGCTCATTCGAAGAACAAACTCAGTCTTCTCAGCCCATCTTACAAATGCTACAGCACCTCCTGTGCCGTCGAAGTTCACGGGCTTGCAATCGAGGAATTGCTTGTAAGTGCACCAATTTGGTGGATTGTTATTGCCGTGGTTTTGAGAGATATTTCCACTGGTTTCTGCATGAGAAGCAGCATATTGCGCGATAGCAGCGGCAATGATTCCTTGAAGTTCTGCCTCATTAGTGGGCATGCGTGGATCACGTCTTGGTGGCATCTTCTAAAAGATGTTTCACGTTGGTCAGGTCGTAGTAAGTAAATGAATTATACGTATACCATTTATCAACACATAACATCTCATGTTACAAATAAATCAAGCACATAACATTTCATGTTATAAAATATAAACAATCAATCCAACATCACATATAATGAGAATACTGCGATTGCGCTATCATAAATCAAGACCACAATGTAGGGTTTACAAGTTCATAGTTGTATCATACATCATCAGTGACTAAGGGCCACATCGCCTTAGTCCAAACTATCTACTCAGTGACAACAACAACCAAAATACAAAACATCAAAAGTCATAAGATCAAAATGCGGTCTCCAAAAAGCTGTATAGTCTGCACAATCGCGGTCCTCTCGCCAAAAGTCTACCTGCGTCGAATCAAAATGCCTATGCTGATGGCGGAGGAGGAGGAGGAGGAAAATGGGAGTAATGCAAGCGACGCATATGTAACCAATCCTGCTCTAAAGCGCGACAGACGCGCAAAAAATATGCTATCTGCAGCTCAGAGGTCATGAAGCGAACATCTGAGTCGGGTGAAAGTGGACGCGGAGGGTGTGATGCTGAAAACGGGGTCTGATAACGGCAAGGTGGTCGCTGAGCTCTCTCCAACTCCTGTATACGACGGGTCAGTGCCTCTTGCTGTATCATCAGAGAAGTAAGGATGTCCTCCGTGGAGTACCCAACATGGTATGGGTGATACGGATCAGACAGTGGCATGATAGGGGGCGTAGTCCATAGAAATGGCTCAATCGACGAAGTGAAGGACGGTGCAGTGGGTGGTGCAACAGTGGGAAACTGTGACGTGAACGGAAAAGGGGATGACAGCATGGGTGCAACAGGAATAGGCGGCTGCCTAGATGACCCCTCTCCAGGACGCGGTGGCGGTATGTCCTGAAGAAACGTAACAGGAAGATCTGTGCGATGAGCATCTGTAGTGTGTGGGGGAATCAGTGGGATATCAATGGGTGCTGAAATGGGTGCTGAAACGGGTGCTAAAACAGGGGTTGCTGGAGGTGTAACCGGTAACACGAATGGTGAGTAATCGTCGTCATCATCTATCCACCCGTTACAGGTGTCGGCGTAACGTGGATCTATATGGGTAGCGAAAGGTGCACGGTCGAACAGCACCGGCACGGGATCAGGAAGTGGTGCAATAACAGGATCCTCCATCAAGAGCGGAGCATCAACAGGAGCGTCATCAATATGATCATCCACCAACGGTGGAGCAGTAACAGGATGATCGGCAATAGGTATATCATCAACCAAAGGAGCAACAACGGGTGCATCGTCATGAACAGGGTCATGCTCTAATGCAGGGTCAGGAGCAATGACTAGCTCAGGGGCCGCAGCAGGCTCCGGATCAACGAACTCCATATCAAAATCAACTGGATCATCAAACAAAGGATTGACAGGGGCTACAGGCTCCTCTAGGGGCTGATCTAAGTGAATGAACTCAATATCCTGGTCAGGATCAAAACCAGGGGGAAAGACAGGATCTAGGTCATCATCAACATCGTGATCAAACTCAAAGTCATGTGCGGGAGCAGGTGCAACTGATGACGCCATGTCAGGGTCGGCATCGTGAGAGTGATGCTGCACTCCCTGAGTGTGCAAAGATGCAGACGCCACAGACTCAAATGAGTCTGGGACAGGCGAATGAACAGGAGCCTCCTTTGCAGGAGCATCAGCAATGGGTAGGATAACATCAGCAGCAATAGGGGCCTCACCCTCATGGTCAGCCTCAGGTGGGTCCTCCTCAAACAGATCGACGTCGTCGTCAGAAACAACATCGAGGGGCATATCAACAACTGGATAAGCAGCAAGGGGTATGACGTGATGTCGTGGGTCACGCAAATTTAATCCCTAAACAATTGTAGTTAGCGGTAGTAGGGTATCGAACTCAGGGAGTATGTGGAAATTGTGTTGATTGTATAGCTTTGTATTTAAACTAAAGTTAAACTAAATTGCAGAAAATTAAAATTCAAGATTGTAGATTGTTGTTTTAGAAAACTAAATTAAGAACTAATTCAAATCAAAGTTGGTTGTAAACAATTAGGAGAGAATAATGATCACCCTAGGTTTCAGTTTCTTTAAACAATTGTGTGCAATTTCACTAGAAAGAGTTACATAGACATAACTCGTGTATATGTGATTGAAGTGATAAAAGGGAACAAAGTACTCGGATTAAATAACGCGAGGTTGTTTCCCGATGATCTATTAACCAATATCCAACCCTAACCCTTCCCGTGATATCTCGGTTGCCAGCGGCACCAAGAACGTACGATTAAGACTAGAGATTGTAATATGGATTAACACGCTACAAACAACCAAACATACACCATGACATTCAAGCAGTGCAAGATATCATTCTAGAAATGCAGAAATTAAACACACAAAAGTCTTAGAAACATTCACCTAGGATGATCACCGGAGAGTTTAGCCGGACATGGCTCGGTGAATCATCATCAACATCAATCTAATGTTCATACAAATTAAAAACACAAACCGAATGATTGGAAATGTTCACAAAGCAAGCCCGTGCTCCAAATTCGCTCCCCCAAGTGTCCAAGAACCGTCAATGATGAGATAATACCAAAAGACACCCAAAAACCGATTATAATATGGCAGTTACATATTTTCCGTGCAGGCTCCACCGTAAATTACAGCTCCACCGTAATTTACGGTGGTCAACATTTTGTTACGGCTCCAATCTCCTGTGTTACGGTGGAAGCTGAAGTGAAAAAATAGTCTACCGTAAATTACGGTAGAACCGTAATTTACGGTACTCGGCTGCCTTCACTTCCTTGTTGTTCTTTTGTTCTCCTCTTGACCCGTTTTCCACCAAAGCCTCCAAAAGCTGCCTTTGATCCATCTTTTAGCTCATAATTCGTACCTGAAACATAAGCATCGTAGTTATCTAATTCAAGATAACTACACGGCTAATTGGAGGATTATTTCATATTTTAACATGCTTAAGGGTTGTCCAAAGGACCACCCGTCACATCCCCACACTTAACCGTTGCTTGTCCCAAGCAACACATCAACATGGTTTCAAAACAAGTGATCAAATCAAACCAAACAAAACATGCAATCTCTTTACCGACCCCTTTTTAACACCCAAGCAATACACCCCTCACAAATTCTCTCCTCTCGGCTACAAGTGAAAACTAGCAACGATAAGCTAGACACACACTAGGCAAACGGGTGGATGCACAATCATAAGCTTGTACCTGAATCAATCATTCTCCTATAATGGGTCAAACATGAATGCAAATCAAAAGGACTTAAAGGTTGTAACGTGGCTAGGTGTATAGGTAGGAAATGGAATATATATGAGTAGCGAAAATTCAACCCGGTCTTTTTATTACAAATACCAAAAACCAACTAACAAATGCGCACTACTATATACAAGACAATTAAGCCCCCCTTTTTTTTTCTTTTTTTTTCTCTTTTTTTTTCTTTTTTTTTTCAAGCATTGCTTTTCTCTTTTTTTTTCAAGAAACATTATCACATTAAACAAAACTACTTCACTCACAAGACTACTAATCCTATCACTAACGCTATAAGACCGGGTCAAATTTGGGTAAATTTTCAAGTAAGTAGCTAGGGGAAACAAATGATAGGCTTTAGGCACAAAATTGGGCAACTAAATGACCAAACCCCCGCCCCTCTCACTACCATGCTCATATATATAACTTATGAGGTCCAACCCCCCAAATCCCACACTCGCTCACACCAACGACGAGGCTACCTAATGCCCTTATCCTTTCTACATTCATGTCTAACTAAGGATTCAAATCGCATTCAAGCACAAGTTCTAACGCACCCCCACCCGTAGCCACTCTCATCAAAGATTATTTATATACACGTGTGGCTACAACTCTCACCAAGAATGAAAAGGGTAATAAGGGTTGCCGGTGCATTAACTTGGGGTAAATTAGGGCGACAAGATTTCACATTGTTTTGCTCGGCTTAAAATTTTTCAAAAATCTTACAAAAATTTCTTACAAAAATTTCCCCCCATCCCCACACTTGGGATACATTGACCCCAATGTATGGCTTTGGGAGGCTTTGATCACTAACTCAATCAACATCCACCAAAAAGCTTCTCATCTCAAACCCCAAATTTCTTTTTGTATTTTTTCATTTTATATTTTTTTTATGTTTTTCATTTTAAACACAACACCACCAACCATCGCCAACCCAATAATCAACCACATGATCAATCACCACCCATCCTCCCAACCATAATCAACATAAACCAACAAATATATACAAACTATACAAAAGAGAGAATACCACCTGATCAATAGTAGCGTGGTCCCGGAGGCCCAAAGATGGATGACATCATATCATTCCACTCTCCAAACCCGAATGCGCCGCTACTGCTTCCCTCTTGTTGTTGTGGTCCCTCTTACCGCCTTGGATCAAGCCACTGGGAATGGTGGAGTGGTGGAGTCGGATAAGAAATGCTACCATCATAAGGCGGCAATGAAGCATAGTCCACATGTTGTGGATCTTCAACCACCGGCCTTCCGGCATGCCAATCCGCATGCATCCGCCTCATTTGATCATCATGATATCTGTTATTAGCATCCACCTCTCGAGAGTATGCGTGGGTACGGTTCCATGACTCATTGCGATCGAAGCTATGTTTAAGCGCCCGCTCAATACTAGCGCTATTCCGCGTGCCTTGATCAAATAACGACCTCTCCGAACCCGACCAAGTATCAAAAATGGCCGCCGGTGGGCGTTGGCTCTCGATCACCTCCTGCATTGAACCACTATAAGCCCACCCCGGCTCATACGGTTGCTGCGCGTAGTCGTAGAACGTACCACCATGACCACCATGAAAAACCCCAAAACCAACATTTGCACCACCCTGTGGCTCGTCTGCGTAATCATCATCCCCACTCGGAATCAACTCTTCATCGCTTTCAGGTTCATCCGGTTCTCCCGGTAACAACTCCCTTGCACCCAATTTCAATGCCCTCCACCGTTGACCCTCCGATTTCAGCTTGTGATAACGTTCAGACTGAGTATATGTCCAAACGTTTCCCAACCTATCCAAAGTAAAAGGCTGGTGCCTTTTCGTTAAACCCCGGTCTTCAGATGTGAGTGCCTTCTGCTGTTTCATTAAACCCGTTATGATGCGACAGTACGGGACAATGTCTCTCCCGTATTTGTTCCGGCATATCCACAAATGGTGCATAATCAGGTAGCGTATTGGAAAGCGTGGGGATCCATGCATCAATGAATACAGAACAGGTATCTCTGGAAACCTCACCTGTTCTTTATCCCCTCTTCTTGGGATGACATTAAGCAAACAGATCGTATGCAATAGCTTGGCTTCTATCTTCAGATTTTTTCGGTATAACACGCCACCGTACCTACCGGGCAAAAACAAATCCGCTAACATGTTGTTCCATGTCACGTGCTTCTCTGGTTTGAGCAATAAATCATCAAGCGTGGGAATCATGTACTCCCTAGCCGGAAGACTATCATATTTTCCCAGCTTCTTCAACGTATCGAATGACATTTCAACTGGTACCCCGTGTACCATCCCAATCAACTTCATTTGTGATGGCCTGTGGAAGTTGTGACATTTAAGTGTTGCCATCCACTCCTGAATCTCAGTCATAAACAGATTGCTCTTATCTTTATCAAAACACTTGAGTGCTCCTTCCCAACCCAAAGCACGGAACTTATCAAACACCCCGAACTGGCCAAACTGGGGTTCATCAACCTCTTTTTCACAGATAAACGCGGCTGCTTTATTTTTTAACTTGTTCATGCAGTCATTATAAAGGGTTGGCTGCCAGATTTCGGGTTGGTCATCCAACGACCCCGAATTCCACACCGGTTTATCACTTGGGTCTAACTCCATCTCTTCTTCTTCTTCGCTTTCGCTCTCGCTTATCCTACCCATATATTGCCTCTTCTTTGATGGCTGTTCCTTTTCCTTGCCCTTGCCTTTTGATGAAGATGAACTTGAACCCGCTTTTTCCTTTGTCTTTGCCATTTCCTACACACATGAGGGAACAACAAAAACAAACACAAAAATTAAACACTCTCTTCAAAAAATCATCCCCACACTTGCTTGTTGCCATGATTGTAGATGTTAGTGAACCAAAAGTGTATCAAGAACTTTTCAAAAATTGGGCATGGTGTCTCTACAATGTAGAGCATCCCAAAAGTTCACTACTTTAACAACAATTCCTACATCTACAACCATCAACCATGTTCAATAAACAATTCCATACTCACATCCTAACAACAAGCAAGTGGGCAAGAACACATAACCTAAATCACCTTGTTTTTCACAATGTACTACCATAATATAGCAAAGTAAGTGTTCATACCTTGTTTCAAGATGGAAGGATGCTTGTGAAACTAAAAATCCCAAAACCCCCAAATTATCTCGAATTAGGGTTTCAAATTTCGACCCCAAAATTGTGTTTTCTCTGAAATCTCTACTCACAATCACAAAGCTTGTGAAAAATTAGTCAATTTAGACCAAAATTCCACTTGATTTGGACAGGAATTGAAGGTTTTATGAGAGAAAGAAGGTGGAAGAACAATGGAGGTTGTGGGTTTTTGGAGAAGAAGAAGACGGTGGAAAAGTGAAGAATGAATGGGTGGATAGGGATTAATCACGTGACCAGGCTTGTTTGTTTTCGATTTAATTGTGTTTTTTTTTTATGTCGAAGCGGAACTCAACCGACGGATACAAGTTTTGCGCGTACCGTAATTTACGGTCTCACCGTAAATTACGGTGAGACTGAACATCAAAATTTGCACCGTAATTCAGACTATTTCCACCGTAATGCCCCAAACAGATCACCGTAAATTACGGTAATACCGTAATTTACGGTATTCACTGGATCCAAATTCTTTCACCGTAACTCAGTAGAGTTACACCGTAAAATCCATATTTTTTGAACATCCACCGTAAATTACGGTAAAACCGTAATTTACGGTGCTCGCTGGGCATTCACCTTTTGACAAAAATTGAGATTTATGTGATAAATTTTTTAGATTTTTAAGTTTTTCGATTTTTTTATGTTTTTTTTTTTAATTTTTTTAAAAACTTGTAAAAATTACCCTACCCCCTCAAAAATCCCGTGTTGTCCTCAACACAATGTAAGAGCAATTCGCAACCCGAATATCCCCACACTTGTTTCGAACACGGACTTCGAGGAACTAAGGCAATTGTGCAACTATACAAACAAAACAAAACAAAACTACTATGTACACTACCACCAAACCTGGGCCTTTTATGGTTGTTCCTCCTCGACCGGGCGTAAGATGTAGCCCGCTTTGTCAAGCTCCAAGTTATTGATGTCATTTCCTTCCAAGTACGGCTTCAAGCGGTGACCGTTCACCGTTTGTTGTTTCAACGTTTGCTCATCTTGGATGTCCACATCACCAAATCGCCCAACTCTTCGAATAACATACGGACCCATCCATTTGCTTTTAAGCTTGCCCGCAAACATTTTCAATCGTGAGTTGTACAACCAAACCTTCTGACCCACCTCGAACGTTTTCTTGCGCAACTTCGCATCATGCACTTTCTTTAGCTTATCCTTATAAGCCGATGCACATTCGTACGCCTCATCTCGAATCTCTTCTATCTCACTTAATTGTAACTTTCTCAACTTACCCGCCTCATCGTAATCCGCGTTGACTGTCTTGATCGCCCAATGCGCCCGATGCGCTAACTCCATTGGCAAGTGACAACCCTTACCATACACCATCCGGTAAGGTGTTGTGCCAATCGGAGTCTTGTAGGCCGTACGATACGCCCACAAAGCATCATCCAACTTGCTCGACCAATCCTTTCTATCCGTTCTTACCGTTTTCATGAGGATCTCCTTGATTTGCCGATTGGACACTTCGACTTGTCCACTCGTTTGCGGATGGTAAGGTGTGGCGACTCGGTGGTTCACGCTATACCTCTTCAATAATTTTCCGAAGTTAAAGTTCTTGAAATGTGAACCACCATCGCTTATAATGACCCGCGGAATTCCGAAGCGAGAGAAGATGTTGGATTGAACAAATTTACAAACAACCGAATGGTCGTTTGTTCGCGTTGCAATAGCCTCAATCCACTTCGAGACATAATCCACCGCCACAAGAATATAAAGGAAGCCATTCGAATTCGGAAACGGACCCATAAAATCTATTCCCCATACATCAAATATCTCTACAACCAAAATTGGTTGTAGTGGCATCTCATCCCTCTTCGATATGCTACCCATCTTTTGGCAATTTACACAATTCCGGGCGAACTCAATTGCATCCTTGAAAATAGTGGGCCAATAAAACCCACAAGATAATACCCGATAGCCAGTTTTATGCCCACCAAAGTGACCCCCGCAAGCGGATGAATGGGCATGCGTTAAGATTTCCAACACTTCCGTCTCGGGCACACACCTTCGAATAACTTGATCCGGTCCGATCTTGAAGAGATCCGGCTCATCCCAAATGTATTGCCTCACTTGGACCATGAATTGTTGACGACGCTTTTTGGTCCAATGAGTTGGAATGGCACCCGTGGCTAAATAGTTAACATAGTGGGCGTACCACGGGGCAACGAAAGTGGACATGGCTAACAGTTGCTCGTCGGGGAAACTTTCATTGATTTCACTTACATCATCGGTCCCCTCTACCGGAATCCTAGACAAATGATCCGCAACTACATTCTCGCTTCCCTTCTTGTCTCGGATCTCTAGATCAAATTCTTGTAATAACAAGACCCACCGAATCAAACGCGGCTTCGCATCCTTTTTCTCCATTAAATACCGAACCGCACTATGATCAGAATAAACCACTACCTTGCTTCCCCAAATATACGAGCGAAACTTATCCAAAGCATACACCACCGCTAGTAACTCCTTCTCGGTTGTGGTGTAATTAAGTTGCGCTTCGGATAAAGTTTTGCTTGCATAGTAAATAACCACCGGCTTCTTGTCAACCCGTTGACCCAAAACTGCACCAATAGTGGTATCGCTTGCATCACACATTATCTCGAACGGCTTTGACCAGTCAGGTGGTTGCAAGATAGGCGCTTTGACCAAATGTTCCTTCAAAACAGTAAAAGCTTGCATGCACTCATTAGTAAAGTCAAACGGGACATCTTTTAATAACAAATTGCATAAGGGTTTGGTGATAACACTAAAACCCTTAATGAAACGTCGATAAAAACCAGCATGTCCCAAGAATGACCGTACACCCTTAACATTTTTAGGAGGTGGCAACGATGATATTACCCGTATCTTTGCCTTATCCACCTCCATCCCTCTTTCCGAAATCACGTGTCCCAACACAATGCCCTCTTGCACCATGAAATGACTTTTCTCCCAACTTAGCACTAAATTTTTCTCAACGCACCTTTTTAAAACCTTTTGCAATTCGTTGAGACAAGCATCAAAAGTAGTGCCAAAAATGGAGAAATCATCCATGAATACTTCGAGCGACTCTCCAACCATGTCCGAGAAAATACTCATCATACATCGTTGAAAAGTTGCCGGAGCATTACACAAACCAAATGGCATTCGCCTAAAGGCAAAGGTGCCATATGGACATGTGAAGGTGGTCTTGTGTTGGTCATCCGGGTGTATGGCAATTTGATTATAACCCGAATACCCATCTAAGAAGCAATAATATTTTTGACCCGACAATTTTTCAATAATTTGGTCAATAAAAGGTAGCGGGAAATGGTCCTTAGAAGTGGCGGCATTCAGTTTTCGGTAGTCAATACACACCCGCCATCCGGTAACCGGTCGGGTGGCAATTTGTTCACCACTTTCATCCTTGACTACTTGAATGCCGGCCTTCTTAGGCACAACTTGGGTGGGACTCACCCAAGCACTATCCGAAATTGGATAGATGATTCCCGCATCCAACCATTTAATTACCTCTTTTTTTACTACCTCCCTTAGGTTCGGGTTCAACCGCCTTTGAGCTTCTCGTGTCGGTTTGGCATCTTCGGTTGTGATAATTTTGTGCATGACGATGGATGGACTAATTCCTTTGAGATCGGCAATCGTCCATCCAATAGCACCCTTGTTCGCTTTTAACACCTCCATCAACTTTTGCTCTTGTGCCAACTCCAAATTAGAGGCAATAATGACCGGTAAAGTGTCATTATCCCCTAAAAATATGTACTTTAAGTGGCTAGGCAAGTCCTTGAGCTCTAACTTTGGGGGTTCCTCCAACGATGGTTTTGTACCCGAATCAATTTCCACCGGTAGACCCTCGAATTGATGGGTCCATGGTGGTCTACCTTCTTTTATCGCCATCACATCTTGTGCTTCCTCTTCAACCCGTAGTGCATAAGCATGTACCTGTTCAGAAAAGTCACACAGGCAAATATCCAAACCATCCTCCTCATACTCATGCGGGTTGCATCCATCTACTATGTCTGCCATAAAACACTCATCAACACCGTTAGCATTAGAATTGTTAGTAAAAACATTCAAACGCATTTTTCGATTTCCAAATGCCATATCAACTGTACCAAATCTACAATCGATAATAGCATGTGCGGTGCTTAAAAATGGCCGACCCAAAATTATGTTTTGTTGTTGTTTAGGGTCCGCCGATGAGTAATCCAACACTAAGAAATCCACCGGATAATAAAACTCATCAATTTTTACAATAACATTTTGAACCATACCCCGGGGCAACTTATGAGACAAATCGGCCAAAACAACCGTCGTCTCCACCCTTGCTAATGGACCAAAGTCATATTGGTCGTATAAGCCCCCCGGTAAAATGCTAACTCCGGCTCCGAGATCTAGCAACGCCTTAGCCATTTGAAAATTACCCACTTGTACATTAATCAATGCCGTGCCCGGATCTTGGAGCTTAGGAGGAAGCTCCCCATTCAACACCGCACTTACTTGCCCGGTCAAATCTACCCGCTTAGGCACTTTTTTCTTGTTTTGCCTCTTTTGTGTACATAATTCTTTTAAGAATTTTGCATAAGCGGGAACTTGTTTTATTGCATCAAGGAGTGGGAGATTTATTTTAACTTGTTTGAACATATCCCACATTTCCTCTTTTTGAGGACCTCTTGACACAATAAAATTTTTCTTTCCCGGGTCAAGTAGGGCCGATGGGAATGGAACTTGACTCGGTTCACCCTCACTTTTTTCATTCTTTTCACTTTCACCCAAACCCGGTTTTTTAATAATTGGTTCTTTTGGTTTAACCGGTGAAAGTTCATCATCACTTTCCATTCCCGTGATATCCTCAACCACCCCCTCGACCAATTCGGGTGACAAATTGGCCTTAAACTCTTTCCCACTTCTTAGAACACTAACATGGTTAATATTAACATTACCTCGTGACGAACCATGTGAAGGGTTTACCTTAGTGTCGCTTGGAAGTTGACCCTTACCTTTCTTTAGTTCCGCCACATCGGTTGCTAATTGACCCATTTGAGTTGTTAGTGATTGGATGCTTTTATCACGAACCTCGTCTTTTTGCATTCGCACTTCGTCTAATTGGTTCCGTTTTTGCATCTCCATTTGCATGCTCTTTAGCATCTCCATCACCTCGTTTCCACCTGAAAGCCCCCCTTGTTCTTGACCCGTTTGGTATTGTTTTTGATACCCTTGGTTATTTCCGCCTCGGTATCCACCTTGATTATTATAAGATGGCCGTGAACCAAAATTACCTTGGCTACCTTGGAAATTCGGGTTCGCTTGATTTGACGGGTTCCCATATCTAAAGTTTGGATGGTTCCTCAATCCGGGGTGGTAGGTGTTTGAATTCATGTTGTTGTAGTTCCTACCACCTCCTCCTTGACCTTGACCTTGAACCGCATTGACTTCCTCGTACTGCCCTTCCAACATCCCTTGGCAGTTTTCAGCCGCATGACCTATTTCATTACACAAAGCACAAACATTATATATTTGATTAGTGGTTTGAACATTACCATCATCTATGGCGTGCACTTGTGGTCGGTTAGTGGTTGGTCGGGCTCTCCTTGAAGCTTGGGCCTTCCTTTTTGATGTAGTTGCCATGCTTTCCAAAAAATCCCAATCTTCATTCTCATAATTCATTCCAAACGTCCCTCCGGTGATAGACATTAGATCACGTGCGTCTTCGGCACTCAACCCCTCATGAAAGGCGTTCATCAACTCCCATAACTCAATTCCATGATGAGGGCAGTTTTTAATCATCATGTTAAAACGCTCAAACGCCTCATGAAACATCTCACCGTGTTGTTGTTGAAAGCTTCTCAATCCCTTCCTCGCATCATTGGTCTTTTGGGCGGTGTAGAATTCATCCAAAAAGGTTTGTTGCATCTCCCCCCATGTATATATTGATGCCGAAGGCAAAGTGTAGAACCACTTCTTTGCCTTATCCTCCAAAGAAAACTGAAATAAGACTAACTTGACTTCATCGGCCGAAAAACCTTGACTCCCAAAAGTGTTGCAAATTGAATCATAGGCCTCTAGATGGAAATACGGCTCCTCCGTTGCTAACCCTTTGTACTTCGGTAAACTTTGCAACGAGTTTGTTCTTACTTCAAAAGTTCTCCCTTGGTTGTTGTGAGGGATAACCACCGGTGAAGGGTTTTGAGTAATGATTGGCCTGAAATGTGCCTCTATTCCCCTTGCTTGTTCCCTAAGATGCCTTCTTGGAACACCCAATCGGCCCCTTGGACGAATAGGACCCATTGGTCTTGGTATAGGCCCTTGTGGTGCAATTGGTTGTTGGGGCATCGGTGGGTATTGATTTGGCCTTTGAAATTGTGGGTATACATGTTGTGGCCTAACTTGTTGCAATGGAATAGGTTGTTGGATTGTTGGCCCTTGTGGTCTTGGCCGAATGTGTTGCGGTATAAGTTGTTGTTGTTGCATTCCACCAACACTCGCCATCCCTTGAGATTGACTTTGAACATACCCAAAATCCCCTTGATCACCATAATCTCCATAACCGTACCCATCATCTTCATACCCCTCAAAGTCTTCGAATCCCTCATCATAACCACCCCCTTGAATTCCTGAAGTTTGCCCAAATGGAATGGTCGAATACTGAAAACCCGACTGTTGTTGTTGTGGTCTAAAAGATGAAGTAGTATGCACAATAGTCGAATTGGGTGCAATTGTGAAGGTAGATGATGCTTGACCCGTAGTTGGGGGAAAGAAGTGAGATAATGGTGGGATTGTGGTGGATGGATCGTAAGTGATGGTAGGCTCAGTTTGAGTGGTGATTGGTTGAGTGGAGTTGGTTGGTGTAAATTCAGCAGTGGTATTAGGTAATGTAGTGTTTGGTGATGGTTGGGTGGAAGTAGGTATAAAGGATGAGGTTGTTTGACTGGTTGTAGGTGGAATCTGAGAATCAGCCATGATGTTTCTCGGTGTAATGGGTGAAGTGGGTGAACCAATGATTTTGTTTTCTCGCACTAAAACTCGGTTTTGTCGTAGCGTTCTTTCAATTTCCGGATCAAACGATAGCGGTGATGACCTGTGAGAGCCTCTAGTATGCATACACCTGAAGTACCTGCACACTAAACACAACCAGCGTAAACCCGAAAATAACAAACAAAACTATTAAACTAACACACGTTGCGCACTACTCCCCGGCAACGGCGCCAAAATTTGACGTGATGTCGTGGGTCACGCAAATTTAATCCCTAAACAACTGTAGTTAGCGGTAGTAGGGTATCGAACTCAGGGAGTATGTGGAAATTGTGTTGATTGTATAGCTTTGTATTTAAACTAAAGTTAAACTAAATTGCAGAAAATTAAAATTCAAGATTGTAGATTGTTGTTTTAGAAAACTAAATTAAGAACTAATTCAAATCAAAGTTGGTTGTAAACAATTAGGAGAGAATAATGATCACCCTAGGTTTCAGTTTCTTTAAACAATTGTGTGCAATTTCACTAGAAAGAGTTACATAGACATAACTCGTGTATATGTGATTGAAGTGATAAAAGGGAACAAAGTACTCGGATTAAATAACGCGAGGTTGTTTCCCGATGATCTATTAACCAATATCCAACCCTAACCCTTCCCGTGATATCTCGGTTGCCAGCGGCACCAAGAACGTACGATTAAGACTAGAGATTGTAATATGGATTAACACGCTACAAACAACCAAACATACACCATGACATTCAAGCAGTGCAAGATATCATTCTAGAAATGCAGAAATTAAACACACAAAAGTCTTAGAAACATTCACCTAGGATGATCACCGGAGAGTTTAGCCGGACATGGCTCGGTGAATCATCATCAACATCAATCTAATGTTCATACAAATTAAAAACACAAACCGAATGATTGGAAATGTTCACAAAGCAAGCCCGTGCTCCAAATTCGCTCCCCCAAGTGTCCAAGAACCGTCAATGATGAGATAATACCAAAAGACACCCAAAAACCGATTATAATATGGCAGTTACATATTTTCCGTGCAGGCTCCACCGTAAATTACAGCTCCACCGTAATTTACGGTGGTCAACATTTTGTTACGGCTCCAATCTCCTGTGTTACGGTGGAAGCTGAAGTGAAAAAATAGTCTACCGTAAATTACGGTAGAACCGTAATTTACGGTACTCGGCTGCCTTCACTTCCTTGTTGTTCTTTTGTTCTCCTCTTGACCCGTTTTCCACCAAAGCCTCCAAAAGCTGCCTTTGATCCATCTTTTAGCTCATAATTCGTACCTGAAACATAAGCATCGTAGTTATCTAATTCAAGATAATTACACGGCTAATTGGAGGATTATTTCATATTTTAACATGCTTAAGGGTTGTCCAAAGGACCACCCGTCAGGGTACAGGAACAGGGATCACTGCGAATGGTAAATCCCCAACGGGATGGCCATCAGCAGGCTCGGCTACGACGTTAGGCAGCGCAAAGGGCTGGAAATCGTCATCATCGGTACTGGTGGTGTCGGAAGTGTAGACCTCTCGCTCCGACGAAACTATGTCATCTGATACTATCTCCATGGGATCTAAAGTATCTGAAACTCCAGTGTCTGATGAAGATGGCATGATGTCTGTAATACAATCACACATATGCACAGACAATCAATCATATAATCAAATAAACATGTTAGTCACCAATAAGTAAACAAGTAATTCTCCTAGTCTCACTAGACTAACCTCCCAGCCTCTCAGACTGAACCTCCTAGTCTCTCAGACTAACTCCCTGGCCTTACAGACCAAAACCTCCCCAATCTTTGAGATTGGACCCCTCAGTCTCCATGACTGAACCTCCCAGCCTTTAGGGCTGAACTCCCTCAGTCACCACGACTGAACCGTAAATTTTGAAAAGTGCTCATACTTTTTGTTTGTAAAAATGTTTTGTGTCCTGGATCTGGACATAATGTATGCAATGTAAAAATGTTTTCGTGAGAGCCCTAATGATCATAGTCTAGACTCGAGAAGGAATCCTAGTTCGCTATGATCAAAGCTCTGATACCAAGCTGTCACACCCTGGCTTTGCGGAAGCGTAGGTTTATTTGGTGTGACTTCGTAATACCATAGCTTAATCACAACAAAGCTATATGAAAGTAAAACCAGGATGATCATCCATTGATTCAAGTTTTAAAAATAAAATACGACAACATTGTTTTCAAGAGTCGACACATGCAACGAAAATACAACAAGACATAATAAAAATATTGTTCATACGACACAACCATAAAACATGAAATAGACACAGTTTAAGACTTGTGACTCGTCCAGGAAAAAGTCACAATCCCTAAACTCGAATGACATCATTCTTCTTACGCAGCTTGACGACATAGCATACCTTGCCAGATCCCTAATTTCCTGAAATACATGTAATTTGAAAAATCAACAAAAAGTTGAGCGAGTTTATGTAAAAGTGAGTATGAATAAACCTTTGAAGTATGTATAAAAGTCCCTGGTATGTAGCAATAAGGAAAAAAAAGAGATCACCAATGGGTTGCAAAGCCATTGGTATGTGTGAGAAAGTGCAGGGAAACTCAAACCTAGCAGATTTGTAGCGGGCTTCCGGCTGTAAGACACAGTCACCTCTATGGGCCTCCCCGGCCTCACGGGTGTGGGCTCGCTACACCCAAATAGATCTATCACTCTTGTGTCCCTCGGTCCTAACAAAGGGGATTAATGGCCTCGAGCATTATACCCACCCCTCACATGATCTAGTTGTAGTAAAAACCCTCCCTACGCTAACCATACCATGTAATAAAAGTTGTAATAGTTGTCGCATGTATTTCACCCCCGAAGTATAAAACTGAAAACAGTAAAGAAAAAAAGGGGACATGAACTCACAGAAGTGCGTCTCGAAATAGTCGGTCCCAAATCAACCTGCTGCGTAACGACCTACACGTACTAACTTCTATTAGACGGACGGTCGTGCCTTGGCTTAAGGTTTAACGTTTTTGGGAAATAGTTAGACAACTATTTCGTATTTACACTTCTTAATTATTAAATAAGTATATTCCTTCCCAAGGATGGGGGAATTAATACATGTGTGTTTTTATAATTCCGAAAATATATTTTTAAGTCTCACTTGAAAAATATATTTTAATTACTTTGTTTAAAATGTTTTAAATTTCCAAAATATATATATATATATTTTTCCCAAAAATATTATATTTTATTCCTTAAGTTTTTCCCAAAATAATATTTCACCAAAAGTATTCTGATAAGAGTACTTTTCCGAAAATACATAGGTTACATTTTTAAAGTTCGTGTTTTATTACGATACTTATATAACTTAAATATTTATTTTGTGAGAGCGTTGATATTATTTTGAAAGTCGTAATTTCATGATATTTCAAGTTATATTATTTTTACCCTAAAAATAATATATACCTAGTTCACAAAATAATCACGTAATCACACAAGCGTCTTATTATAAAATATATATTCTAAATATATATTTAACAAGTTTTATTTACGAAAATCCACCTCCGGTACTTGGTTATTTTTGTAATAAAAATCATGGCGAAGTTTATATTTTGAAAACAAGTTAAAAATATATTTGTAACCATTTACTAGAAAAATATTTTCTAAGTGTTATATTTCTGGAAAAATTTCGCCAGAGTTTCCTCTATAACTGGAGGTGTCCATGCTTTTAGCATATCATTTTCCTTTTGTAAAATCAATCAACCACTTTACCAATCAACAACCTACAATATTTATTCATCAATCTTGACAAAATATGAACAAATCATAAACTCATGAACTTGAAGGTTTATAAAAATATGTAGTAAATCACCAACACATTTAGTAGGTTTTGTTATTTCTAAAAATAAGTTTATATCTTGTAAACTTCATTTTTAAAGAATTTGAAGTTTAACAACTTCTAGTCAAGGTTTACAAAAATTCTTCTTTGTTAGATTTCTTGTTACACAAGTGTTCATACGCTTGTTTATTTACCAAGTTTGCTTCTAGTTCATAAAATATCCGGGTTTTAACAAAACTAGTATTTTCCGCTTGGTTCTTCCGAAAAACCACTTGTAGATCTTTAGATCCACAAGTTTACAACTTCATTTACAAGAAAAATTATGTTTATTCAAGTTTCAAGTTCATGGTGGATGGTTTCATCATCTTTCAAATTTCTAACACTAACATACTACTTGTTCATGTTCTTGAACATGATCTAGTATGTCTAGATGATGATCCATCCTACTTTTAGTAACAAATAACATCAAATAATCACAACCATACAAGATTCACAAGATTTACACACATATCTTGTGACAACTCGTATTTCAGAACCCTTCGTTGTACTTTGATGTAACTTACTTTGACTATATGATATGATTATGTGAACTATTATGATTATTGAATGCATGATATGTGGTATGTGAATGAACCAAACGTTTATCCGAACATCAAACCCATTCGGGCCACGCATCCGACTCGAGACCAAGAGGGGAGCCCGGTATAGGATTCGGCCCACTTCCCTTGATTCGCAAACATATACCCATTAGGGGTTTAGATTTCCTTTTACTTGCAAAACGTCTTCACACACGCAAACCCTAAAACTCTCTTTCTCCCTCTCGTTCCTCTTGAAGCCGGTGACAACACCGTCATTAACTCGAGACCTCACGGCTTGCAATCTCTATTCCGGTTAGTGAATATTTACGAGTTCATGTTTGATGATGTTTCTTGCATGATGATCTAGGGTTATTGTTACATGATAGATCGAGTTCAGGTTAATCGGCTTATGTAAATATCGATTATGAATTGTATAGGATGCATGTTTTAGAAACCGGATTGATTATATTATAGAACCGAATGATTGTAATTGGCCGTATGTTACATGATTGATAACCATTGCCATGCTTTGATTTATGAATTAGTGTGGATGTTGTTTCATGTGCATGATCATTGATCTAATTGCTGATTTCATTGTTCTTGATATGATATGAACGCATATGAACACGTTTGAAGATGATATGAATCATGATAATATATTTAAGTGTTATGAGTATTGTTCATGATTTGGTTATGATTAGGGTTCTTATGAATCAGTTGATAATTGCCCTGTTTGATCGATGATATGCTAGATGGATGGTTGGAAATTTGTTAATTGATAGAATGTAAATAAGGAAACTGTTGATTGATTGTAACCGAATGACATAATATTCGGATGACTAACTGATCGCACAAGATCTCTTAGTCGCACAAGAGGCCCACTCGCACAAGACTCCGAGTCGCACAAGGAGTCCAGTTGTACAAGGCACCCACAGTCGCACAAGGGTTACTGGATCGCACAAGTTGATGTTTGTTTAACTGTTGGGCCTCAAAGCCCAAACCCAGTCGCACAACCCAAGCAGATCGCACAAGTCTGCTCGGATCGCACAAGACTTGTGTTATCTAATTGGGCCGATACATGTTAGGACTGTTATGTTATATGTTGGGCCGGGTAGTTTTGGGCTCCAACGGATGACTCGCACAAGGTCACTAAGCTTGTGCGAGCCCAATACGGAATACGAGAAAACTGTTGTACGTAATGTTGCATGTTTGCCATGATTCGTATGTGTCTTACATGTTATTTATGTGATGCTTGTGTGTGCACTACTTGAAGTCAAAACCTGACTTGTATGGTAACCCTGTTAAGACGTGCTTGACCACTCTTAGTTCAAGAAACCTTTTTGTGTATCTGCCGAGCAAACCAAGGTGAGTTCACACAGCCAAGGCATGGGGTTCCCAGGGTGGGAATGGGATTGGATGATTTATTCGTACATACTTAGTTAATGGAACCTAATGATATGGTCCTCGGGTGAGGAAGGGTAATGATAAGATACGGCTAGACTAGTATACCAATTGAACTGATCTTCGCACACACGCCGGGGTTGGCCGCGATATTATGACTGATCTTCGCACACATGCCTGGGAAAGGCCGCGAACTATACATACTAAAACTTCGCACACATGCCAGGGTGGCCGCGATACAAATATACCTAGTCTAGAATATTTGGGAATATTTCCCCTAATCTTCGCATACATGCCGAGAGGGCCGCGATGGAAACTAATACGAGACATGACTTAACGAACGAACATAATGCTACTCATACTGTTACAATTACTGAACTGTACACTGTGAACTCGCTCAACTAGTTGTTGACTCTCTGCTGCATGCCTTGCAGGACCTTAGGTACATATGGAGCTTGCACAAGGAGGAGCAGGTCGTTGTGGGCATGGATCGTGAATGCTTATTAAACGTTTATGACATTACACACTTAATACTTATGTTGGGTTTTTACATTTATGTTTCCGCTACACTTGATTATGTTGGTTTTGAAAACACCTTTCGTATTGTTGAATAACGATTACTACTTATATACATGTTCAATATGATTGGTGGCTTGATCCTGGTCATGTCACGCCTCCAAGCGGTGGTACTCCGCGTGTGATTTTTTGGGGGTGTGACATATCTTCTCTTTATCCACCATTAATCACTTATGTTCAAGACTTTAATGCAAGTTCTTTAGTGTTCTTAATTTTTAACCATTAAATCACCTATTAACCACCATAAACAAGATCAAGATGATGATTAGAAACACTTACTACCAGCTCAAGGCTAGGGAAGAAACATGATGTAAATGTGGTGGATAAAAGAAATCTAGAGCGGTTCTTGCACTTTCGAGAGCACCGGGCTTGTTTGTATGTCACCTTGCACCTTTGAGTATGTAAGAAATGGTTGAACAAAGGTTGGAAGTGGTGGTGGTGTGGTGGAGAGGGGGCGGCCGTGAGGTGGTGTAGAGGGAGAGAAGATGTTGTTGCTTGTTGTGTGGAATGAAAGAGAATGGAGAACTATCATGCATACTTATAATCCAATTTCACTAATGTCCAATGTGTAGTGTGTTGCCTAGATACCAAACATGAGCCAATAAAATAATCAAGGAAATGGATGTGTGGGTCACCCTTAGGTGACCGTCGACTAGAGGGGGGGGTAAGGGTTGGGTGGTGTAATGATATGGTTAAGTTTAAATTGAAATCCAATGGTTCTAGTTAGAATATTAAGTGTGTTTATTAATATAAGGGGTGTTAGGATGTTCGGGGACCCTAACTAGCTCAGAAAAGTAAAAACAATGTCTTTGGCAATATTTTTATGTTCCGGATAAAGTCCGGTTGTTTGGTTGGATATTGATCCGTTAAAGTGCTAAGTGAAGCTATAAAGTGTCTTTTATAGTGTTTTTAGTGACACACTAAATTCCCAACACTTTGGAAAGTGTCTAGTATCATTTTACCAAGTTTTTGCGCTTTACTAGTTATGTTAAATGCTGAATTTTTGCATGTAGTGCAGAATTTTGTAATTAAAGTATGTTTTAGGCACTTCCGGTCACTATAACTATCACTTAGTGACGCAGTTTTATGATCCTCACCTCCCTACACTCCCTACTAGTGTAGTAATCTATTCCCGGCTCATACTGGCCTCAGAAACAATGTCTGTCTAGTGCTAGCAATGTCAGCATGTTTACTGGGTTATCCGCTCACTGTGCTAACTGTGCTTTTGTGCATCAAGTTTGTCACTAGTGTTTTGTGTGTAATAAATGAAGTGGCGGTAACAAAGTATGATGCATGAGTATGTATGTATCAGAAAGCAGAAAGCAGTTTAGTCATAATTGTAATTAAGAACAGTAATTAAGCACTAATTAAATATTAATTAATTTGTACGGATACCTGGTTTGGTGAGGGTTTTCACACTTTCGCTATACTATATGCTATATAAACTTTTGTACTCACCTTTACATTTTATGTATTGACTTTATTTTAACGTATGTGATAGGTTGACTAGGATGCTATGACTGCTGTGATGAAACGAAGTAGGAGGTCTAGAAACAAACTAAATAAAATCTGAGTTGTCGGAACAATGTTTTGGTTTTGAGACTTATAGCTGTGATGACTGTTTTTGCTTTATAAGTTATTGGTATGGGACATTAATGTTAAACATATTGTCATTAATAGTTGTTGTGGATTCTCTTGGACAGTCTGTTTCGCTCAGTGTCGCGCCCCGATGTTTACGCCATCGGTTGGGGTGTGACAGATTGGTATCAGAGCCATAACTGTAGGGAATTAGGAAAGACACGACCTAGTCCGGGTTTTGATGTCTTAGGATTGACCTAGTCTATAGTCTAAGTACCAACAGACCCGCTCTATGCGAAAACTACATCTTCGTGCGACCGCATACTACAGCTTCGCGCGAAGAAGGCCTTTCCTAATGCCGGAAACTGCTTAGCCTTTCCTATGGCTAACACAATACACACGTTTACGAAAACACTCGGATAACACAACCGAGTGATTTGGTCAAGACTAGGTGTGAAAACCAAGAACTCTCGATTAAATCGCTCATTCTACGCGTATTTCTACTCTCAGCACGATAATCTTTCGTTGAGTCAGGAGTGAAATCCATATCTCAACGAAATTCTCCATCTCTATCTCGTGGTTTAGCCACATTTATAGGAACGAAGTCGTTAAGTTAGGGGTGAACCCCGCATCTTAATGACTAGTCCCACTCTCCATTTTGGTTTTACAAAACTCTCACTAAAGTCTCGATGGATTCCAATGACTCGATTCACGTATTAACTGGAAAGATGAGTGTCGTTCGCCCTCATTGCGGCAAGAGCATAGTCTAGAAGGTCAAAGCGTGTATTAGAGGTCGTTGTGGATAGTCGAATCACTTTGGGTAGTCGATGTCTAACATCCAAGACAATCTATTTCAATTCTAAGCCCGCAATCGTTGATTTTATGAGTTATCGATTTTATGTGTTTTACGTGGTTAAATGTTTATATGTTTCGATTCTAGAGATTTATTCGCTTTACCACTCAAAATGCGCACAACTCGCACCGCTCTCTTAACTCAAAACGCTAACAGATCGCAGACGAACTATGAACTCTCGCAGGCTATACTACTCGCTACCACTCGCACTCTCGAAACGCAAATCGCTGCTTTGAAAGATAGGTGAATACGTGCAAAATATGTAGGAGAATACGTGCAAAATATAGGTGAATATGTGCAAAATATGTGCTTACGTGGACTACGTGCTTCTGTGCTTACGTGCTTATGTGCTTAAGTGCCTATGTGGACTATGTGCCTATGTGTTATGTGCCTACGTGCTCCTGAGCTTTACAACAAGGAAATTTTACGATACGCTAAACTTTTTTGAAAACCCGATATAATCGAATCTCGTCTAAACCATACGATGATGTCTGCTGCAGACAATGTCTTCCCTTGGTTCTCACACTCGCCGAAATGCCCAGAGAAGCAGAGATGACAAGCGGATCGCTTCTCTCGTAGCCAGGGAAATGGCTAAAGTCATACCTCAGATCGTCGGTGAGATTAACGAGGTCAGCAGCAAATCGTATGTTGAATCGAAGAGCGACTCTCTGAAAGCACCTTTTAGCTTCAAATAATTCAAGCCCTGCGGTCCTGCTAGCTTCATTGGTGAAGATGGACCCAGTGCTATGTTCCAGTGGTTTGACGCAATCGAAGTCACCTTCAGGCAAAGCGGGTGCCTAGAAAATCTGCGTACTATTAACGCAACTGGAGTTTTTCAGTCCAGTGCTCTGGACTGGTGGACTACTGAGCGCAACAGGTGCGGTAATGATGCAGCTTACAGACTTTCATGGGAAGAGCTCAGGGAGCTTATGATGAAGGAGTTTTGTCCTCCTCATGAGATGCAAAAGCTGGAGAATGAATTCTAGCATATCAAACAAGAAAGAGGTGACAATGCTGGTCTCACCGCTTGCTTCAAGCAGTTCAGTATTATCTGTCCTGGTCAAGTGACAACTCCGGATATCACGATCAAGAAATACATTTGAGCTTTACCCGACTGTGTAGCTGAATTTGTTCAAGCAGCTAAACCTGCTACTATTGAGGAAACTTACCAACTCGCCGCTGAGATCAATGATAAGCGAGTTTTAGCTGGTTATTTCAAAACCACAACCAAGAATCTCAACCAGGTCACTGCTACTCCCGCTCCTGAAACTATAGCATCTCAAGTTTCAAAGTCTTCACGCCAGAATCGCAAGCGCATGGGTAACAACAACAAAAACTACGCTACTACCGCCGCTCCTCTCAACGTTGTACCCGTCCAACCCAACCAGAACCAGAACTGACAAGTCGCAGCACTTGTGACCAACGTACCGCCTGCTAAGCGTGCGTACACTAGTCCTCATCCTGTGTGCCCTACTTGTACCTATCATCACCCAGCTGGGATAGCTTGCCATTTTTGTGTCCACTACAACCACTATGGACACTTCACAGCAAACTGTCGCGCTGGCCCACGTCAACAAGCAAAAGCTCAAGCTCAAGCTCCTCCAGCCCCACCCGCTCAACCTCTTGCTATCCAGGGTAACCAAGCAGCTCCTGCTCCCGCTGCTCATGCACGAGCTTGCTACTCATGTGGTGACCCGAATCATTTCGCTAATGTCTGCCCGAATCTCGTGGTGAAACAAGAACCGCAACAACCACCACAGCAGCAGCAACAGCAACCGTAGCAGCAGCAACAAGCAGCCCACGGAAGAACTTTCAACATCAATGTCCGCCAGGCTCAAACTGACAACAACGTTGTCATTGGTACATTTCTCGTTGACGGCAGTTATGTTTCGTGTTTATTTGATACTGGAGCCGATAACTGTTTTGTGTCGTTTGAATTCGAAAAGCTCCTAAACCGTAAACACGCTAACCTCCCAACGACATTCGACGTAGAAATTGCCACCGGAAGAACCGTCACCGTTAGTTCTGTACTCTGTGATTGTACTCTTGAACTCAACAATCACGTTTTGCCGATCGATCTCATTCTGATGCAACTTGGTAGTTTCGATATCATAGTAGGCATGGATTTTCTTCGTGAAAATCGTGCTGAAGTTGTCTGTTTTGAAAAGATGATTTGTTTCTCTCTTGCTAATGGCGACCAACTCTGTGTTTATGGCAAAGTACCTTCGAAGGAATTAAGGCTCATGTCGTGCATACAAGCAAGTAAGTATCTCTGAAAGGAATACATGGCTTTCTTAGCGCACATCATGGTAGCGGAGAAGGAAAAGGAAAGGAAGCCGATGGAAAAGGTACTTGTGGTTTGTGATTTTCCTAATGTCTTTCCTGACGATTTACCTGGTCTACCTCCGTCTCGTGATATTGGTTTTCGTATCGATCTCATTCCTAGAGCTAACCCTGTCGCTAAAGCCCCTTATCGCCTCGCTCCGTCCGAAATGCGTGAACTTTCTAGTCAACTCCAGGAATTACTTGATAAAGGCTTCAAACGCCCTAGCACGTCTCCATGGGGCGCACCTGTCCTTTTCATGAAAAAGAAGGATGGATCGTTCCGAATGTGCATCGATTATAGGGAACTCAATAAGCTTACTATCAAGAATCGCTATCCTCTACCCCGAATTAACAATTTCTTTGATCAATTGCAAGGCGCTACGTGTTTTTCTAAGATCGATCTACGCTCTGGTTATCATCAATTACGAATTCAGGAGGAAGATATCCCTAAAACCGCTTTTCGAACCCGCTATGGCCATTACGAATTCATCGTTTTCCCCTTTGGTCTTACCAACGCACCCGCAGTTTTCATGGATTTGATGAATCGCATGTGTAAACCCTTTATCGACCGCTTCGTCATTGTGTTTATCGATGATATCCTTATCTATTCGAAGTCGAAAGCTGAACACGCACAGCATCTACGTTTAGTTCTCGAGCTTCTCCATGGGAATCGCCTCTACGCCAAGTTCTCCAAGTGTGAATTTTGGCTTGAGGAGGTTCAATTACTCGGTCACATCGTCAACAGTCAAGGTATTCACGTCAATCCAGCGAAAATTGAAGCAGTTAAGAGTTGGATTACACCGAAAACCCCGTCCGAAGTTCATTCTTTTCTTGGATTGGCGGGTTATTACCGTCGATTTATCGCTGATTTCTCTAAAATCGTTGTTCCTCTTACCTCTCTTACGCATAAAGACAAGCCTTTTGTTTGGGGAACTGAACAAGAGGAAGCCTTTCAAACTCTTAAGTGTATGCCTTGCAACGCTCCCATACTTGCGCTACCCGATGGAAACGACGACTTTGTAGTCTATTGTGATGCCTCTAACCTAGGTCTTGGTTGTGTTCTTATGCAACGAGACAAGGTTATCGCATACGCGTCTCGACAGCTTAAGGTTCATGAGAAGAACTACACAACCCATGATCTCGAACTCGGTGCAGTTGTTTTTGCGTTGAAGATTTGGCGACACTACCTATATGATGCTAAGTGTACGGTCTTCACCGACCATAAGAGCCTACAACACATCTTGAACCAAAAAGAGTTGAATATGCGCCAACGCAGATGGGTTGAACTTCTCGACGACTACGACTGTGAGATACGCTACCACCCAAGCAAAGCAAATGTCGTTGCCGATGCTCTTAGCCGACGAAGCTATTTACATATTGTTCGTAATGTTCAAGCCCAACACGACCTCGAAGCCCTCATTTGCGACGCTCAACACGGCTGTTTTCTCGAGAACACTTTGAAGGATGAACGAATTCTTGGAACCGAAACCCAACTAGTGAATAAACCGAATGGTATCTTTCACTATCTCGATCGCATATGGATTCCTAGTCACAATAATCTCCGCGAGATTTTGCTGACTGAAGCCCACAAATGCCGATATTCCATTCATCCTGGTGCCGACAAGATGTACCAGGACCTTCGTGCCAGGTATTGGTGGCCAGGAATGAAGAAGGATATCGCCCTCTACGTTTCGAAATGCCTGACTTGTTCCAAGGTCAAGGCTGAACATCAGCGACCCTCTGGCTTACTCGTGCAACCCGAGATCCCGATGTGGAAATGGGAGAGTATAGCTATGGATTTCATTACGAAACTCCCCCGCACGCCATCAGGTCACGATAGCATTTGGGTTATCGTTGTCGTCTTACGAAATCCGCTCACTTTCTACCCAATATGAGAAGACTATAAGGTGGAACGATTAGCACGAATCTATAGTGACGAAGTCATTTGTCGACATGGGACACCTCGTGATATTATCTCTGACCGTGATGGTCGATTTACCTCGCGCCTTTGGAAAACTTTTCAATCCGCTCTCGGTACTACTCTTAATCTCAGTACCGCTTTCCATCCCCAGACCAACGGTTACACTGAACGCACGATTCGCACCTTTGAAGACATGCTTCGTTCGTGCGTTATAGATTTTGGTGGTAATTGATATTCGCATTTACCTTTAGTTGAATTCTCGTACAACAATAGTTATCACGGTAGTATACAAATGGCACCATTTGAGGCATTAAATGGAAGAAAATGTCGATCGCCTATTGTATGGCACGAGATCGGAGACGCGCAAATTACCGGTCCTGAGTTATTACAAGAAACGACTGACAAGATCCTCCAGATACGAGACAATCTCTTGAAAGCGCGGAGTCGTCAAAAGAGTTACAGCGATAAACGCCGCAAGCCCCTTGAGTTTGACGTTGGTGATCACGTACTCCTAAAGGTTTCACCTTGAAAGGGGGTGATCCGATTAGGCAAGAAAGGAAAGCTAGCGCCTCGATACGTTGGTCCCTTTAAGATTCTGGAAAGAATTGGCAAAGTGGCCTACCGACTCGAATTACCGGAGGAACTCAGCAACGTACATCCAACTTTCCATGTTTCGAACCTCAAGAAGTGTCTAGCCGAAGAAAACCTGCATGTTCCTCCCGAGGATCTGCAAGTTAACAAAACTCTACATTTCATGGAAAAGCCAGTAGAAATCATGGACCAAGAGACCAAGAAACTTCGACGCTCTCGCATTTCAATAGTGAAGGTTCGCTGGGAAGGCAAATGATGTGCGTAAGTGTGTATATGTTTTAGATATATATTTTGAGCCCTTTTTTTACACTTTAGCCAAGTTTTAAATTTATAAAACACGATATTTACTAACACTAAACACACATATGGGTAAGTGCACCCATCGTGGACGTAGTATAGTGTTGGTAAGATACCGAGGTCGTCCAAGGACACAAGAGCTTTTAGTACCGGTTTATCCTCAACGTCTAATCAAATCAAAATGTAAGAAAAAAGATTTTTAAACTAAGGAAATAAAACTAACTAAATGCTGAAAAATAAAATAAAAATAAAAACAGACAGACTCCGACTCGTGTGTTAGTATAACCTTTGATTATTTTCGCACTTTTGCACTTGTTTAAGAGATTATCTTAGTTATTGTAGTAGGCCCCTTTTTTGAAGGCGACGTTACCCTCAACCCAGTAGTTTGAGTCAGCAAGGATACAATCCTAAAGGGTCGGATTATTGAAAGATAATTAATTAAGTTATTAATGCAAATTATGGTAGGCCCCTCTTTTGGAGGTGACGTTACCCTCGACTAAGTAGTCTGAGTCAGCAGGGATACAGTCCTAAATAGCCGGGTTATAGTATTAATAGTAGTTAACTTATGAGGGGATCAAAGAGTTTGGACCCCCGCCATCCAATACCTTTGGGTATTGAAGGAGATCCTACTAAATTTGACCAGGTCCCTTGCAGGACCTCTAAACGCTGAACAAGGGCAAGACCCTTACCAAACCGTTCCCTTAACCCCCGACCAGGTAGCCAACATACCTCTATATAGACCGTGGAGATATGAATGGTGAAAATCTTTTATTTTATACTAGTCACTTACCCGCGCGATGCGGCGGGAGTGGCAATTTACAATAGTATAATTGTTTACCGTTAGTTTATCCGTCGTCTCGTGATATATTGTATAGTACTTAAGTTAGTTTTCTTATTCGTGATATGATGGCACTGGTTTTTCTGTTAGTTTATCGATTCTTTGGTGATCTTCTACAAGAAGAGTACAAAACAAGGAAGTAGATGTAATTAAAAATAAGAAGAGTTCAAAATAGTCAAGTAGCTGGACAAAACAATAAAAACAAAATGTGGGGAGTCTCTTGTATCTCTTCCTGTTTTACCAATACATCCGTTCGCTTATGACTTTCTTGCATCTTCTCCTCTACTGTACCAGATTTCGACACATAAAAAAATGTTAGACACTTACAGGTGATTTAAAATAGTAATTAAAAGGTAATTTCTGGAAGCAAATAAGGCACAACATCTACTAACTTACCTTCTTTTTGATACGGATGCGATTAATTGATCACGCAACACTTCCTGGTAGACAACATTTGATGTGTAAACTCCGCGTTGTTTGAATTCTTTGGCGAGATGTACCAACACCTTCGTACTTTGTCTTGAAATCCCTCTTGATAACGCGACATAAAGTTGTCCATGTGAAAATACAGAATCCGGTAGATAAATACCAACGTTCGGAATTGTTTGACCTTGAGCTTTATTAATCGTCATGGAAAAGCTAAGTCGAATTGGAAATTGTTTTCTTTTCAGCTTGAATGGGAACATGTCATCTTCATAAAGGGTTAGAGGGATTCTTGGCAAAAAAACTTTTTTTTCCGGCAGGTTGACCAACTGCAATTTCCGCATCAATAACATTTCGCATGAAACCCTTACATATCAACCGCGTGCCATTACACAGGCCATGTGATGGATCGATATTACGTAACAATATTATTGGGCATCCAATTTTTAAACCAAGCTTATGAGGCGCCAAACCACTAACATTTAGCGAGTTTAAGAACTCGACCGGATAGAAGTTACGCTGATCGTCTTCAGCTTCATCAAAACTGTAATAAACTTTTTCCTCCCCTTGAAAAATTTCAATCATTTGATTATTAATCTCGTCAACACTCTCATTTTTAGTGGACAATATTGCTCTAGAGATTATATAATCTGAAGAATATACATTATCTTCAATTGATGGAAAGATGGCATGGATCAATTCTTTTATAGCGTTTTCTCTGTCGTTGCACTGAATTGTCATGTCATCAGGTATGCGAATATAGTTTCCTTCGATTGGTTCTTCAGTTCCATCGCCGACTCTTAAAAGAAATTTAGAAAACCATGGATCTTTCAGCGCTCTCATATTTATGGTCAACCGCATCTTCTTAGTCAAAGACCAAAGAGGTGACATTCGTACGCTGGAGACTACAATCTGTGCTCGAGTGCCACGTTTAATAACCAGCAACACCTGTCTGAAGTCACCTCCCATAACCATTATCTTCCCACCAAATGGGAGACTAACGCCTATAATGTCTTGGAATGTACGATCGACTGCATCTATCGCCTGTCGTTTAGCCATCGACGCTTCATCCCATATGATTACTTTGGCAGACCGAATCAGTTTTGCGGCCCCACTCTGTTTTTTGATATTGCACATTGAATTATTTTCAAGATTAAGAGGAATCTGGAATCTTGAGTGAGCCGTTCTACCTCCTGGCATATTATTAGCCGCTGCACCTGATGAAGCTGTTGCGAGAGCAATAAGACCACGTGACCGAATTTCAGCAAGCAAGGCAATGTACAAAAATGTTTTTCCAGTTCCACCTGGGCCATCAATAAAGAACACGCCTAGAAGATCATTATCAACATGCATCATGATCTCATCAAACACGTTTTTTTGGTCCGGATTAAGTGAATCTTTGGCACTCAAGTGTTCAGGTTCCAAAACAATTCCATACTCTTCTTGTAACTCACGATAACCTGCATCTTGTAAGTTAACATCGTCTGTTATCTTAGGAAGGTCGAATTCATTGATATTTTTACCCATGGATTGTAGCAAGACACTAATTTCAGTAAGAACCATATTTTGAACTCGTTCTATACTTTGACAGTGTAACCGATGATCTTCAGACAGTGATTCAAAATGGTCATTCCATAACTTTCGAATATCTCCAGGTTGGCAAAAAATCATTATGGTCACAAATAACCTTCGAAGAGCATTGGGAAACTGAAACGTAGAGGCTTTTTCGAGACATTGTGATAGATATTCATCGTCTTCTATTAAGCCTAACTCAAGAGCTGCTTTTCGAAATGTCTCACACCGTTGACCATTAACTGTGCAAAGATGTTCAAAAGAAGTAGGCCCTCTGACATTTGACAAAAGTAGGCGTAAGTAGTACCTTTCTCCTTCGGCTGGATTAGCGGAAACGATACGACCTCTTTGTTTTTTACCGCCACGAGGATTCCAACGGCGTGTGCTTCCATTCCACGTAAAGTGTTTTGGAAAATCTTTATACAAATATACCCTTGTTGTTTCATCGATTCTATTTCTCTCAAAAAATGCTGTTAGCATGGTTCTCTTATCCCTTTCCCTATCAACAATATTAGACATTAAGTCATCATCTCTAAATCTAACCATCTGATTATTTGGGAGATGAAGCTGTAAGGCTAAAACAGAAGGAGAGATTTGAGAAAGAGAGAAGGAAAAAATGTGCCACATAGCCTCTGGGGGCGATATGTAGCGTGCATCTTGAAAGCTCTTTATCTCATTAACAACAACCCCTGGCTCACTTTGATCAACTTGAATAACCTGTTTGTCATGTCCTTTATAAACATATTTAAAAAGATATTTCACAGATTTTATACTTGAGCAAACTTCAACATTGATGTGGCAGTTAAACATCATCAAAAGCCTTGGGTTATATGGGACCACCCATCTATTATCAAGTGTTTTTCCTCGTACATCCACTTCTATCCCGGTGTCTCTCCTTCGATACAACGGATACGCATCTTCTCCTTGTGTTGTCTGTTCATTAAATTGTCTAGGATAATGAAAACGACAAATTTTAGGATCACCCTGCATACAAGGACTGCTTAATCGTAAATTGCCGCAAGGACCGTGAATCATGTGCTTGACAACCATCTCATGCAATTTGGGTTGTCTTTGTTTGTTAGGAATTTCAGCACACACAACCTTATCATAATGGTCGGCGTTATTGATCTTGTGTTGCGGGTACATGATAAGGAGAAAATGTGTGTGCGGCAAACCACGCTTTTGAAATTCAATGACATAAACGTATGACTTAACTTCCCCAAGGATATGTTTCTTGAAGAGTTGTTCCTTAAGATCTTCTAATTTACCCCGGAACACTCTTGAAACAAGGTCTGGACGATCTTGTGCAGTTTGACCAACATGTAAATTATCACATATCTCAGGCCACTTAGGATTACACGTCATTGTAAGGAATATATCAGGCTTGCCGTCGTCTTGAACTAAAGTCATCGCATCTAGAAACCGACGTCGCATGTCGCGAGGCCCTCCGATGAAAGATGCAGGCAACACAATTCTTTTCCCGACTCTGTTTGCATGAACCTCACCAGCATTGACGCAATCCACAAGACCTTGGTACAAATCGGCACGTATCTTAGCCTGGTTTCTCTCACAAAATTCTAAGCGTGATGTCTCAATTTTTATGTAAACATCTACCACAAACTGTTGTAGCAGTCTACCACCGAACAGAAGCACGTTTTCGGTAGATCGAATCTGGAACTTGTAACAGTAGTACTCTCGCATAGCCACGGTTGTTCTACCACTTCATGTGTTAGCCTCTGAACGATGAAGATGTTTTAAAAACAAACTATTAATAAAAATAAGACGCATTACGGTATTTTTATGATCTTCACTTAAAAAGGATAATAAATTGTTGGTACCTTCCATTTCTCCTTCGATGTTGTCATTGTTGCGAACCTCATTTATTGATACTCCGTGACGTGGTATGTTTGCATGCCAACCCGACTCACCATTAGGAAAAAATAGAGGATACGACAATGGATCGTAACAACTGAAGTACGGCTGAATAGTTTGGCTATATTCAGACCTACCATACACAACAATACTTCGTTTATACGAAGTGATATTGTCATTACCTTCAACCCAAATACCAGCAACCTATATAATCGTGAACTATAAGTAAGTAAAATAAGCAATACTATTAAATAATTGTAATTAATATAAACTATTTTATATACCTCCGATGTCGTTGGTCGGTTGTACACCCTTTGGTCAAGTTCAACCGAAGCATTCAAAGTGACTCTATAGTTGTCCAGAGGTCCTAGTTCTGCAAGTCTTCTAAATGTATCGACATATGGGTTTGTAGAAAGAACGCGTGTCAAAATTTGAGTAATACGACGATCAAGATTTGGCCATTGGAGTCTGAGATCTAACTCGGCATCAGGATCATAAAAATACAACTGCAGGTACCTAGGGGTTCCATCCCTCGGAACTAATTGGTCAATTTTGTGATATATTCCTCTATGTGCACGAAAAGTATATACACCGTCTCTCATATTGTTCAATGTATCATCCAACGTCACTCCCATTGAGGCAAAAGAAAAATTGGTGTTATAAGCACGAATGTTTTGCCTAAAAATATTTCCAATTTCATCTTGCGATGTGAAAAGTCGGTGCAATTCCACTGGAATTTCTGAATTTGCTAACACAGTTTTCCCACTCATACAACAAAAGGTATCAAATTCAAATTGAAAACGTTTTGCTCCACAATCAGGACATGCACCACGTTCTTTTAAAACACGATGTTCTCTAGGTAAACGATCGTAAACAAAGTTATATGGATCATCTTCTACATTCTCATTTTGGAATGAAGGTTGATCAACTACTTCAGAAAGTTGAGGTAAAAGTGTACGTGGTTGAATTCGAACACCTAAAAAAAATCGTTGTCTTAAGTAATGAAGGTTATTAAAGATATCAAATTCAATAAAGAAATCAATGTTAAATAAATAGAAACCTCGTGATGTTTTGGTAATGACTTCATCAATTACATTGGGGAATGTAGTTGTCGGCGTAACATCATTAGTCGGGGTTGATGTAATTTGACTACCGTTTGAAATATGCATTCCATTGTACTCCTTACGTTTCACGGTAGAAATACTTGACGCGTTCACGTTTGTCATTTGGGTAAATTGAGTAATATTAGTCTGTAAACTTCTTAATGGTGTCCTTTCTGCTGATCTATTACTCATTAAAGATAGTGATGAAGCACTTTGGGAGACCTCACTACTCCCAAATTTTGGGACTTTGTTATTTTCTTTGCGTGCAACATAATATCTTTTGTTATACCCTTTTCGTTTTTCAGCTCTAGTAGATGAACGAGAGCTAGAAGCTTGATTAAGATGGTTTGGTTGTCCGTTAGTCATTGTAAATTGTTAAAGTGTCAAATACCTTGCAAATTAAATAAAAGATAGTTATAGATGATGAAATTCTGAAATTATTACAAGAATAGTACACGACACTTAAACAAAATAACATGATTACCAGAAATAGAAAACCAAAATTCTTAAAACATCGAATACATAATGATAACATTAAGTGAAAGCCAAACTAAATACTTGGTGAAACAACGGTCTCCACAAACACCGCACCCTTATAACCACGAAACCAAGTAACTGGATAAAGAATTTCGAAGGGCTTCGTATCCATTTCAATAGTAAAAAGCTTCCCTAATTTAGTCATCACAAACCAATTACCGTTCGTCACGTAATGTGTTATATCGCCCCACAATGACAATGATATTGGGGGGATCGGAGGACACGATAAGACCTTAATCCAGTAATCCTCTTTTAGCGTCCACAGGTCAATTGTTATCTCAAACCAGCCAGTCGTAGCAAACATGTGAAGCTCATTTTTTACATTCACTAAAACACCTTGAATAAATCCCGTAGATGGAACAGGTGGAAAGCTTATCTCCTTGAACTGCTCTGAATTAATATCAAAACAAATCACCACATTTGTACCTCCAACCCAACATTCGCAAAGAGTGAAATACAGAGTACCACCACAAAATGTGCCTGGTGACCAATAGAAATTGGGGCTAAGGTACTCTTGTCTTGTTAAGAAAGGAATATTTCTCCAAAAGTTTAATTCCCTAGAATAAACATAGCTTTCATATACACCACACCTACGCTTGATATGTAAGACCTTGTAATCATCGGCATCATCAGCATACAAACCAACGGCATCAAGATTATTTATATAGATTCCAAGAGAATCAGGTGTTGACAAACGCTTGAAAGCAGTAGTTGTTGGATTCCAAAGAAGCAACTCGTTTGTATGATTCAAGCAAACACACAATAATCCATTCAAATGTGAAAGTATTGACACATCATTATTTTGGTGGTCGAATGGTAATGTAACTATTGACCTTGGCCCATAATCATAGGATTGAAAGATGATCGGATGAATAGAGCATGTTAGGTCGTCAATTAAGAGAACTCTCTGGTTAGATGAAACTAATGAGCGAGAACAATGTACCCTTATGAAATCTCGAGTTGACAGCAACGCATACCATTCCTTACAAACACTCCTAGAACGTCCTACGACCTTCGCTGGCACCCTCGTTAATATCTCAAATATTGTTTCAATAGGAAGCTCAGCCATGGTGATACCTTCGTTTAAGATAAATAATTACTTTTTAGTTGTCCAACATATCTAGATTATAGTTTGGTGAAAAATAGGTGTAACCATTACTTTTAATCAAGTAATATAACATACTTGTTATAACATAATATAATATTAAACAAACTAAAGTATACTTCTACAAGTAGGAAAGACACATAAAGGCAGTTAACCAAAAGAAAATCACAAAACACCATCATGGATTTTAATATTCAACAACTAAAGATATAAAAACACCCAATCTTTCTATCATGAACACGGACTTAAGTATAGATCCATAATTTAAATATCTCGTGCCTCGAGCATATCTGGGTCGTACGTAATCCTACTCAGTTCTGTAGACTTCAAAATATTAACTGAAAAAACAAATAAAATACAACTTTTATTAAATTACATGACCCATTAAATGTAACTAATTTTTTAGAAAGTTGATGTTTAAAGCATAACGTACTATCCGGTAGGTGAACCAACTTGACACGTGATACGTATATGATAGACTTTCGTTGCACCGCTTGAATGGTACATATAACATCGGAAGGCTTCAGGAAGGACAAAAACATTTGTATTGTATGACCACTGTACACAACAATTTTGGGGGAAGTTCTTTTAAAATTAGTTTTTTGTTACATACGATGTAATTATTATGTCTCTAATATGTTAATAATGACTTACGTCTTATCTCGAAGAGAAAGTTCGAAACAACAACGATCTCGTTTACCTTCTACTATCCTCCCAACCACATCTACAATGAAATCAACCAAATTGTATACACCATATCTAATATCTAAATATATAAACTTTTATATGTTTAATCAAAAAATAAAGAATGGGATTTTATATGTACCAACAATAAATTTTTTAGGTCTTCTGTCATGCTTCAATTTTTTAATGGAAGGCACCAACGGATATATACAAGCACCTCTTGGAATCGTAAGCTCCAGTGATAAAAGCTTCGTATATTCATTGATGACGATTTTTTTCTCCGAACAGACTAAGAGGTAATTATGGTACTTTGGGTACTCATGATAGTGGAGATTCTCAATTTGGAAATGATTCAACAAAAAAAAGCCACCCATCAATGTAGCGTCATTATATAGGTGTATCAAATGTTGTGGAACGATCGCAACAATTTTTTGTCTCTAAAAAAAGAACACATTTAGTGGTGAAAAAACATTCACACGTATAACATATATAGCAAATAAAAATAATGTTCTTACGTTTTAATCAAGAAAAATAATCACTAATCTCTTTCCCTCGACGTCATGCCAAATAAGCTCGACCATAACAAAGGTTAGATTATACCATGCTCTATCATTTCTCAATGATGAAAATTCGTCGACCGTACAACGACCAGACATATCCTATTAATGTTCAATGTTAGTCAAAGAAAAAATAAAAATTACATATATTTAAATTTATATCTGTTTGATTTTTAAGGTCAAGTAGATAAGAGAGGGAGCCAGCTAAAATTAAATTAATACATGATTAAAATTTAAATAACCTTAAAATAAAAAAGTTATATTAATACATAATTAAAACCGAAACATCTACATAAATAAAATTCAAACTAATACAAAACAAAAATACATTGAAATAAAAATAACTAACACATAATAGAACATTTAGTAAATCACATTAAATATTACTAAAACACAAAACACCGAATCATAGGAGAATCAATCATTATCATCGTCGTTTCGGTGGATGCATTCATCAATAACGTTTTTTTAAGGTTCCCAATTCATTTCTTCATCCAAGGGTGGTTCGTATTCCGCTCCAGGATCGGTTTCGTACCCTTCAGCCCAATTCGGTACTCCTTGTGTTTGATGGGGGTTTTCCACTTGAGGGGGGTTTGAAGATGGTGGATGGTTTGGCACTGTAGGAGTGTTTGCCAATGGACGATAATGCCCCTCCCCAATATGTAGTGCCCCAAATTGTAGTTGAGCAAAGGTATAGTCATACGCCCAAATCAACTCTTCATCCGTCCAAGTATTTGGATCATGATCTTGAGGAATTGTGACAGGAGTTGGGTTTGTGACGGGAGGTGGGTTTGTGACGGGGGGTGGGTTTGTTACGGAAGGTGGGGTTGTCACTGGAGAAGGGTTTGATCGTCCATGACTTGAAGGCCCTTGTGGTTCAACTGGAATTGGATAACCACCACCCATACCTCTCAATTGATATGTGTTTGGAATGAATTGTAAACTGAAAAATATAATTTTGATTGGATATAAAGATCAATTTTTAAGCAAATAAAATTAGTTTAAATACAATTTTATTGGATACAAAGTTATGATATTCTGAAAAAATAAATTATTGACATCGATTGTAGCCGGTTCCTTTGTCTTTCTTCTTAAACAAAACAAAAAAGATTAACTCACCCTAATATCTAACATTATCTTTTCTTCAAATTTTCTCGTTTAATTAAAAAAATTATTACTCACCTTAATATACGATGTATTTTTTAATAATTAAGATACTTTAAGTCTTAACAAATATACGATGTATTTTTTAACAATGAAACTACTTTAGAATCTAAACGTTAGTACAAAACAACCTTCAAAATTTTATAATATATAATTTGTATGAACAAATATACTAAACTTACTGTGTAGCTTTATATTACCTTTTCTATAATCAACTAACTTAACAATCATGTTATAATTTTTTTTTAAAAACAAAAATATTATAGTAAATTAAAATATAATAGAATGCCCAAATCAAATATTAACTACAAATCGATTATCAGAGGTTGTTTGTAGTGGAATTACATAGAAACAATTCTATAATAGTATATATGTCGTACTTTTTGTGGCTTATGGATTCTACCAAAAACATGAAGAGAACAAAATACTGGTCCTAAATTTTAGAATAAAATTCAACCTATAACATTAAATTTTAAAATGAATATACATATTTTTATGAAAAGAGGTTCCTAAACCCTTCTGTTATACATACCATGTTTTGTATAACTTCATTTGTTTATCACTGTTTTTAATGGAATTGTTGATCAGTGGTTCATACCAACCACTTATTTGATCTAATTTGCATACCTTTGTTGCCTCCAAATGGATATTATTAGTATCATTTTCTTTTACAATATAATATATTTTAACTAATTTATATTGATTCTCTACATTAAAGCTTTTATTTTTTACCTATGTACTGAACCAAAACTTGGACGCCATAGCATGGTGCTACAGCAGCCTTTTTACAGTGAAGTAGCAAAGCATCGAGTGTTGAAGCTGAAGCAAAAAGAAAGCAGCGCTTTGATTTTTTGCCTCGTCACTTATCAATGAATATTTTTAAATGACTGTATTTGAAAATTTAACATGTTCCAATATAAGTGAACACAACCGTACAGTAGATGATCTTGTACTTGTTAACTTTTTAATAAAATCAATATTATAATGTTATAATCATGTATGTCTTGCTTCACAATCTATATTGTCATCGTGCAGACTCAATCAAAACCCAACCCATTGCAAATTCTGGGTGTAAAAAATTTAGAAGAAAACAGAATACTGGTTGTAAATACTATCTTAATTTAACTCAAAGGGAGACTTGCTTGTGTATAAACATAACATTGCCGGTTGAGGTTCACATTGATATTTTCTTACAGAACGGGAAAAAGTGAAGATTGTTATCACATATAAAATAAAACAGTTGATAAGTCTTAACAACTAAAATAGTGTAAGATTTTTACAATCGGTGTATCAAACATTGTTATCACTATGTAAGAGTACAACACACATACAAAATAAACAGTCGAAATGTGAGAAATACTTACCACAACGCAGAACCAAGATGTTAAAAATAGAGAAATAATGCAAGAATCAAATGTATAGAGGTGAGAAACAATGGAAGACCCAGATGAAAATAGTATTCTGAAATGAAATAAAACACAATTTATTAGGAATACAAATATAACAAAAGTAAGCTTTAAAAGTAACCTTAAGTTAAACTGACACTAACTTACAATTAGACGGTTGAATTGATTTTCTAAATGTTGTTAATTCCATGTAGCAGCAAACTGAAGGTGAAGGTGGGTGTGTAGTGTTTGTAGAAAGTTGGATGAAGTTTATGAAGCTTAAATTTACTATATATAATGTCAAAAGTAGTTGTACTTTTGACATCTACTTTTTAAACCTGAATATATAATGTCAAAAAAGTAAACATCTACTTTTTAACCCAACCCAGCTGTAAGTTGACCAAAAAAAAGCTGTAAGTTGAAAAAAAAAAAGTAGATGTACAGACTGAATTCTGACCACTGTTCACCTTTTTTCAGCAGACTGCTGAATTCTGACCACAGTTCACCTCTTTTCAGCATACTGACCACTGTTAACCATTGTTCCCTCTTTTCAACCAAGCTGAGTTCGGACAGTTGTTCCCTCTTTTCACCCTTCTGACCATTGTTGACCACTATTCCCTCTTTTCAACCCAGCTGTTCACCTCTTTTCAACCTGTGCACATAACATCTTTTAGTTGGGGCTTGTTCAAATATTAGTACAAAACCAACAAGATATTGGTTTCTTGTTTAAAACCAACAAGATGAAGTATATCTTCTTAACGAACAGTATCAAAGAAAAAAAATATGTCACTAAACTGATTTATCAGCATACGCAATCAAATAACATGATAACACAGCCAAATCTAATACCTTGAACACAATTACATTAATGTGCACTGATTTTAAATGTATTTTTTCTCCATAAGTGATATGTAGTCATTACACATAAATCTGATTCTAAATGTATTTTTTCTCCATAAGTGATATGTAGTCATTACACATAAATGAAAAAAGAACCCATTCAGGAACCAAGAAGTCTTGTAACAATAAACAAGTATGAATGTGGACTAACTTATCACATTTATCATCATCTGGTAGTAAGCCAAGCATGTGAGAACCACAAATATATAATGTGCGAATCAAGCAAAGAAATCAATCAGGCAAACCTTTTAACAGATCATAACTAAATAGCATCCCAATGTAAAGCATAGGCTCAGTAACTCCCTGTAAACATATGAATAATAACTAAAAGTTGGATAGAAAATTTTTAGAAGTAAATAAGAGAGGACTGTCTGAAATTGTGAATACCGGAATAGTTGTTTCAAGCAGACGTAGAATAGAACGGGACAGTCTTGAAACTTTCTGAATTTAGTAGAAAAAACAAACCAAAATGTTGATTAATAAGGATGGGTAGATATTATCACATCTAAACGGAAATAAGAAACAGACTGAGTTAATTACCTCCCTAACAACCGAAGCAAAGTTATCGTCCAATATGATGATGTCACTACTCTCTTCTGCTACTTCAGTGCCTTGAGTACCCATAGCAAGACCGATATCCGCCTCATGTAAAGCAGGGGCATCGCCAGTTCCATCTCCAGTAACCGCAACGACATGTCCTCTTTTCCTCAGAGCTTGCACGAGTAACAGTTATTGTTAGGAGACGACTTCCCCATCACCTGTCATTATCCACCACGCATATGTCATCTCTCACATGCATGAATCAAGAGGGTATTGTTGTAAAATCACATACTGATATCCTCTCAGCTACTTCGAGTCTTTGTGCATCCGACATTGCACGGAAGGACTTCCTTTCAATTAGGTTTGGCTTGGTAGCGTCCGCATCTGACCCAAGTATACTGCATTCTAACGCAATTGCCTTGGCGGTTTGAAGATTGTCACCCGTCACCATTCTTACCTTAACACGGGCCTTTACGCACAGTTGGACAGCAACTCGGACACCGGGCCGACATGGATCCTACAACGCAAAAAAACGTCACCATCTAACACAACATATAAGATATAAAGATAGCTAGATGAGCATGTTTTCATGGGTTAAGAACAAGATCATACCTTCAAACCAACTATTGCTAGCAAAACAAGATCACTTTACGGCAACACCGCCTCGCTTTTTCTCATCGGTATGTTGCTTACTATATCCAAGGCCATACGAACATGATGTTTCAAATTAAATCCGACTCTCCTTCGGTGAAGTAAATGGAACAAACTTCCACTTCACAAAAACAAATTATTCATATAAATTTCTGACAATTAATAGCTCATTTCTCATATATGTATTTCAGATTGACTTACCAGCAAAGGAACTCAGTAACAATGCATACGTGGTGAGGTGAAATTACTGCACCCATGAAGAGCACAATATTTGGATGTCGAAGCCTCTTCATCACAGATACCTGCATCACAATATCTGGCAGGTCCTTCGTTAAATAATGCTTAAACTTTGACGTGAATCTGCACAATAGAAACGGGTCAAAATGTATTACCCCAGTAACTCTGTTAATCTTATGAGTTACTAATTTAAAAGAATATGATTTTATACCCAAACTTTCATGTAAAACTTTCTAAAATTTATTACAAGTTAAGAAATAACTATCTAAGTAGGCTCTAAACATATTACCAAGGTAACTCTTTCAGCAATACAGTAATCAACATTAGTTCCTTTGTAATTGCAGAAAAGCCTTTCAAACAGTTCCTCTACAGAGTAAATCCAAGACTCGGATATATACTATATTTTACGGAGAAACCCATATGATGCCAGGTCAATGTGTGTCTAATTTGTTATATCATTAAGTATATATTAAAAAGTGTGGTATGATGAGCACTGTAATGTTAAGTTTTTTATAGCGGCGCTATGCAGTTAATAGCGGCGCTATAGCGGTGCTATAGCGGTTAGCGGACGTCTGGGGTTGTAGCGGTCCAAATAGCGGTGGCTCATAGCGGTTCCGCTATTAGCGGCGCTATAGCCCGCTATTTGGCCGATATTTGCCGCTATTTGGAAACCGGTTGTAACATCCTTAAATTTTTCGCTCGTTTATACTAATAAACAACACCATTTTAGTGAAAATATTGTTTAAGTACATGACTTTCATTAAAGAAGTTCATAAGTAACAAAAACCTTAGTCGACTAATGACTAGGTTAAAGCATTGAAAAAGATGTTCAAAACATGTTTACATCCCATATACAAAGTTTTAAGGATTCAAAACATAGCGGAAGCTTAGAAATGTAGTGTTCGGTTCTTCATATATCACTTGGTCGCCACCCGTAAGATTTGCAAATTTACCTATGATCAAAACCATTAAAACATTAGTTTTGATGTTAATATATAATATAATCACAAGTTTGAACATCACATTTAAAATGATAAAAACAAAACAACTATTCTGGGTCTACCGTAAATTACGGTATCACCGTAATTTACGGTGAGTCCTGGAGATTTCTGGTCACCGTAAACCAGGAGATATTCACCATAAAATGTCTGACCCTTACCGTAAATTACGGTATTACCGTAATTTACGGTGGGTCCTGGAAATCCATGTCTTGTTTTGGTTTTGTTCATCTCACTCAAAGAAATCTTGTGATTCGTTTTTCTAAGACTCGTTACATCCAACTCTAGTAATTCTAACATGTGATAAATGTCAACCAATAACATACAACAATCCATCATATCCCGGAATATAAATCATGTTTTACTTGATTATTTGACCCGTTTGGCTCGTCTAAGGAATCCTCCTATATGACGACTACCAACGGGTACCAACCGAATTTAGTCGATCAATCGTTACGACGACTTCATTGTTTTATTCAAAACACTCTTATTCAAAATTCAATTACATATTTGAATCATCCGATATAATAAATGTAACGGAAACAAGTTACATACCTTTAAAGCAAACCCTTCAAACGTGCGTCCACACTGGTTTGTCCGCTAGATGCCCCGGCTTCCTTCCCTAAAGAGTTCAAGCACTTTATGTTTAGAACTCCATGTTTTACATACATAACGCACATTCGTCATACTTCATAATTATGCGTTTAAAACTTAACAATTCAATTTTCAAGCCTTCTTTGAGGCATTTCAACAAACATTATGAGGGCAGAATTTCTACATCATTCGTATTCATGTTTATGGCTTGCTAATTAGTTAACTTAACTTCAATAAAGCCATCATATATCATTTAAACATCATATTTTTCTGGAACTATCTTCTAAGGTCAAATTACACTAGAATAATCACTCAAAACCCTAGAGTTCATCATCATCATGTAAAACCCACAACCCACCTTCAAGGTGTTCATGGAGTTTCCTGAATTTGGTCATGATTTCACATGGAATTGGCTAGGTCTCACCTCTAAACACCAAATCAATTCTAAACTAATCAAATAACACACATGCAACATCAAATTTTCAAATTTCCCAAAATCATGAGAAATTCAAGTTACGAGATTTCGTTAGATTTTGCATACCTTACAATCCTCTTGTGATGAGGATCATGATTCTAAGCTCAATTTTTGATTTTGACTTGGATTAATCCTTCAATTTGCAAGATTAATGAAGTTTTAGGGTTTTGGAAATTCCCCTGGTCGCCCTCTCTCTCTGTTCGATCGATGCCCACCCTCAAATGGGTGAACTTTGTATTTTGATTACTAATTTAGTACTAAACTTTCAGTTTTGGCTAGTTTAGTCCCTCAATTTACCATTTAGCTTTAAGTTTAAGTATTTTAACTTTAGAGTAAGTTATTTCAAGACTATCAACTAACTGGGTTATAATTTCCTAGTTAGTTAATTCTTGTTAAATTAACATCACATTTTAAACACAGAGTTTTATGTTTTTGGGGTGTTACACCGGTATAGCGGTCATAGTGAAATTAGGTCAAAGTTCAAAAAATCGGTCAAAAGTCGCCTATAATCGGACCAAATCAGTCAAAACTGGATCAGATATTAGTCAAAATTTGACCAAATCGGTCAAGTGAAACGAATTGTTACCTTAATTCGAACAAAAATCAGTTGTTGAAGAAGAGATAACTCGGTACTATGCCTGATGAAGAAGAGAAGGGGAGTGGGAAAACGGCGTATGATGAAAGTGGGGATGATTAGGGTTATTTAAGTTTGGGACCAGTTTTTCACTTGCAAGCATCTCAGCATGTGCTTCAGCTGCTTTATCTTTGATCTTAGAAACAATAGCATCATGTTCCTTTATAGTTAGAGGAACACCTTTTGCTATTATTGCTTTTGCTATATCATCCTGGATTTTCTGCTTCAGACTCTTCTCCTATAAATAAATAAGTTACTATTAATAATAATAATAACAGCAACAATAATAATAATAATACTATATAATCATAATAATCAACTTACATAAAACGATCAAAGCAATATAAAGAGTCATCTGTACCTTATCTTTTGCAACAGATGGCCACGGGTCACTTTCAAACTTGATATATCCTTCTAATATAGCATCAAATATGCCTTTTCCTCTGTCTCTGTAATTTGTTGTTGAAGCCTCTTGTGCTTCAGATAGTTTAGTGTATCCTCTCGGGAGGAACAAACCCTTCCTTCCACCTGCCGAAACCAAAAACATAAGTTGGATATTGTTCCGTTCATAAACGTCAACAGGTCTAGGTGTTCGGAATGATGACTGATAATAAAAAAGGATCATAAACCAAAAGCTGACAAATCCACACCGATTACAAACAATTATATCGTGTCAGTGTGCTAAAATCGTTCAAACCTCACCAGACTAAACAAACTAACACACATATAGACCAGTGGCAGATTTAATTGGCGAAATCAACCAAGTTTTTGTCCCAAAAAAATTATATACAAACCTAATACAGAGAAATTGCCCTGTATAAACAAGTTTCCCTCATAATAAATCCGTACGGAAAGATATTATGACCGTGCACTTAAGTTTTGGATTGATCATCCAGCGTACATCATCATATGACTAATCCTGAATATGATTAACTCTATTGGTTCAATTTCTGGTTCAATGTCATGATGAAGTTGAATTCAACCATACAAAGTCAAACAGCTTTGAACAGTTAAACTAACGAATTCCTAACAAACATCGTTGACAAATAACAACTGAACAATAATATTATCAGAAATTAAGTCAATAAAGTGTAAACAGTACACAAATAGAGTCAAAACTCCAATAAAACCGAGACACAACGTATTCGTGGTTACAAATTGAACCCAACAAAAGAAGAATCACCGTTTCAAAAATTCCGATTAACTGTTAGAATACGAACGAACAGTAACACATATATTCTGCAATTGTCCTCCATACACAACAAATTGAACAATAACAACGACTACAAAATGCAATATAACAAAATTACATAAACGAAAAAATGATGACGTAATCATACCATATCATTCCTAACTTTCTCGCCGGAAGCCTTCGTCTTCTCTCACTTCACCAAAACCACACGAAAACGAAATGAACGAACAAAAACGGTTACACAGCGACAAAATTCAACCGGAAATCACGATCTCCGTCGTGTATCTCGGCCACATTACCTCGAAACCGCCTCAAACACAGAGATCAGAGAATTCAAACATGATGTGGTTTATAACGGTACCTAGAGGTCAACCCCAGTGGATTTTATGTCGAATAGAGAAAAACCCCAGTGGATCTTGTGTTGAATAGAGAGAAAATCATCGATTCGGTGTGATTGAAACCAAACCCCTTGTTGCAGCTTATCCTTGATAGCAGTTGCACCAACAAACACAAGTATATTAACAGCCACAAAGAAACACGACAAATAAAAAGCTGAAAACTGAATCACCAGATTGAGTTTAAAGATTTAACCTTTATTTGACGCTTTGGAAAACACCAAATCAGCAGAAGTAATCATCAACAAAGCCAAATCCAACCATCTACCAGCAATCATGAACTCCTGAGCCTCCAAACACAAGCTACTCACTTGTTGTTCAGCCACCTGAGCCAAAATTCACAAAATTCAAACACAAATTAACCAAAAATACTCACCAAATCCACAACAAACATATCAGCAACGGTTTTCAGTATAGTTTCAACTTGCATAACCGTTAATTAACAAATCCACTTACATAACACTCAACGTTTTCAGTACAGTTTCAACTTGCTTTACCGTTAATTAACAACAAATCCACTTACATAACACTCAAATTTCACAAATTCAAACACAAATTAACTTAAAACACTCACCAAATCCACGAAAAACATATCCGAAACAGTTTGTAGTACAGTTGCAACTCTTATAACCATTAATTAACAACAATCCACATGAATAACACTCAAATTCACATATTCAAAGTTCAAACACAAAATCATTAGCTCAAACTATATACAGTTAAACGATTACCAGTATTAAAGCCAGATCTGAACAGAAGAAGATGAGGATTAACACGAGCAGCAACGGATCTCGGAGAAGTTAACTGCCAGTTAGTCGAACCCTAGCCTTTAGTTCTCTGGATCAACCAAAAACAACATATTCAACAACAGATACAAAGTAAACTAAAGCTATATTAAACGATTACCGGTATTAAAACCAGATCTGAACAGAAGACCATGAGGATTAACATAAGCAGCAGCCGATCTCGGAGAAGATGGTTTAAAACGGTACCTAGAGGTCAACCCCAGTGGATCTTATGTCGAATAGAGAGAAAATCATCGATTCCGTGTCATTGAAACCCTATCCAAACACATATGTAGAAGTATTAAGCAGATCAGACTCAAATAACAAACAAAAAACTTTAGATGTGGTTTAAAACGGTACCTAGAGGTCAACCCCAGTGGATCTTCTGTCGGATAGAGAGAAAATCAACGATTCGATGTCATTGAAACCCTAGATCTGGAAATCGCCTGGGAGAGAGAAAGCAGCTCGGGATGGGGGCGGAAAAAATGATATTAGAATGAGAAACCCTAAAATTGATTTGTGTACTCCCGTGTGTTTTTTTTTTTTTTTTGAGTGAAGGGTATAATTGGAAGTGTAAATTATATTGTGCTTTAGAGGGTTGTACAGCATGCTTTAAGGGTATTTTAAGGGAATTTTTATGGACTTTAAGAAGTCCTTTGGATATGCTTTATAAAGTAGTATAGATAGACAGTAAAATAATGCCAAGACACCACGGACAAACGATAAGGAAGAATCACCTTCAACATAAGCAACTAGTTATTAAAGTCATTAATACAAAACCAATTAAGAAGTGCAATAGATTAAAAATAAAAAAGTATTATACTAAACACTTGTCTTCACCAAGTGATGTAAGAGACTTAGGCAAACATGGCCTTGATTGTCAAGAACTCTTACGATCAATCTTGGATCCCGAGACGACTCACACACTCTATGATGGACAATGGATGATGGTGGTGGATGATGGTGTTGTGATGGTGGTGGGTGGTGGATGAAGTGTGAGAGAGGTGGTGTTCCAAGGGATGAGTTGCGATGGCTCCAAGCACTCCTATTTATAGGCTGAACAGAAGCCTGGGCACGGCCCCGTGTCCGCTGGGCACGGCCCCGTGCCCGTCTGACACTATCTCTCTTCATTAATTGTAATTCGCAATTACAATTAATGCGCCTGCAGTACTTTGGGCACGGCCCCGTGGTGAGCAATAGAAGCTTCTACAGGTTTGTCTTTTCTGCTGCTTCTTGGGCACGGCCCCGTGCTCGCTGAGCACGGGGCGTGTTCAGTCTTCTGCCTTCTCTGTTTTTCTTGGGAGGATGCTGTCGAGGGGTCGGGCAGTCCACTTTTGTTCCCTTTCTTGTATTTATGTTAGATTTAGCTGTCTTTTTGCTTCTTTTGTTAATTTGAGCTCATTTAATCCTGAAAATACAAAAGGAAGACAAAAATACATTTTTTCCAATATTAGTACTTAAAAAGGGTTAGTTTTATGCCTCATTTGATGTAATTTATATGTTGCATTTTACACACATCAAATATCCCCACACTTGAATCTTTGCTTGTCCTCAAGCAAAACTCTTTAATATGTGGCTTACACTCCCAAATGGAATGGATAGAAGAGAAGGTTTTGGGCTTGTCATAGAGTGTCGGGATTTTCCAAGATTGTTTAGGTTTTATTTTTACTTATTTACAATCCTATTCGTCATGATTTATTAAAAACTTTTCATAAGGTAAATTATTTATTAAGGCATAACATACCTTTCTGAAATTCCATTTATATACAAGTTCACATACCTCACGGGAGAAATCACTCACACTCGGCCGAAGGTGTATTTTTAGTGAATCACTCGAGAGCGGCATGGAACTTATTCCTACCATAAGCATGCCAAGCAATCAATCCTCCTCCTTTTTAACTTTATACCTTCGTAAATATCAAGAGGACTTTTTGGGTGAAGGGTTAGGCTTGGGCTAAAGGTGGGTGGTTGGGTTAGTGGTTAGTAGAAAAGGGCGAAAAGCGTAAAAAGCGTCGGTTTTCGTAAAACATTTTGTTTTTGTCACTTTCTACTTTCAATGAAGTGTTTATTGAAACAAGCTTTTGTTTAAGGAGCTTAGTTTGTTTATTTCAAACTTCATTGTAATATATATATATATATATATATATATAGTCATACGAAAACCGAGCTTGTTACTAAAATAAAAGGCAAAAATAAAAAGGGTTTTTGGTGGGTAAAAAGGGTTTTGGGTTAAGAAATGAAAAGGTTTAGGCTCAAGGGGTTAACTAGGGGGAATTTTTGGGTAGGTGAAAAGAAAAATAAAAATAATGGTGTTGCAAGAAAAAGGGTTAGTCCTAATGCCTCCATCATTTACTTACTTGGGTTTAAGTTGGTAACGACCGGGAATGAATTGTCGTGGCAAGTTCTAGAGTTGTAAGAACCAAGCGGCTATTCACACAAGAAACGAAAAATGAGCATTTAACGTAAAGATGTATATTTGTATGCTCAATAAAGGCTCAAAACTCACTTTTGTGGGAATGGGTTTTTACGTGATCAAGTATATATAATCAAATTTTAACTAAGCTTGTCATGTCATTTCATAATTTTCTCATGTTGGTTCTTTTTATCACGACGCAATCTGTTGTAAACTTATAAAAATATAACTTTGTTAGTCTTAGAATTCCCAACTTAAACTTAGACAAGTAGAAAAAAAATGAAAATTTTTGAAAAAAAATTGGGGTGATTAGTGGTTCCAATAGAGTTTTGTGTAAGGCTTGTTATTAGGACTTGCAAAATTCAAGGTTTTAGCATCCCCCCCCCCCACACACACTTAAATTACACATTGTCCTCAATGTGTCCCAAAAATAAATTTTTAGGTTGATTGAATGTGCAAAATGGTGTTAAAAGCAAAATTTTAGGTTACTGGCAGTCTGGACACGGCCCCGTGGTGACCGGGCACGGCCCCATGTTCAGGTGCCAGTAACAATAATTAAAGAAAAGAAACAGAAGCCTGGACACGGGGGCCTGTTCGGTGAACACGGCCCATGTCCAGTTACCTAAACTGGGCATTTGTCTGCAGGTTGTTCAGCACGGGGCCGTGTTGGCTGGGCTCGGCCCATGCTGAGCTTACTATAATGGAGAAATTGTTGTCGGATGGCCTTGTTTTTGTGCATGGGGCTATGTTTCTCGTTTCCCTTGTCATCCTTGACCACCATGAGTGTGTTTTAATTATTTCAACCTCATCCAAACCTTAAAACCATCATTTCATTAAAAACCATAGAGAGATATTACATAACGTTCCTAAAAAAATAAAAGAAAAATCTTAGCTAATTAGGTCAGGAGGTACACAAAGTTATCATAAAGAGTTCTACTTTTTGTTAAGAAAACTTCGGGAATAGTTTCCCGATGTAGTAGGACTCTCGGCCGATGGTTTCCTAAATGTTGTTAAAGCCATTCTTCTATCTCCCTTGGAAGGAAGAAGTTGGCTTCATTTTCCTCAATATCTTGCGGAGGAGGGGGAACAACCACCGGGACTCCTTGTACTATCCCTTGCGGAAGCTCCGGGTGTATAGCGTACCATTCGGCAGGTATGATGACTTCGGGAACCACGTTCCATGTCCTTTGGGTTATTATAGGTACCAAAGGAGGAGAGGCGAGTAGGTTTAACCTCTGGTGCAAGAGGTTTACTTCTCGGAGACATCCCTCCAGTCCCACCGTTAGATGGTTGATACGGTCGACCAATGCTTCTTCCACCCCCAACATTTCATCAATAGCCTCTCTTAGGGCGTAAACATAGTTTACAAGAGAGTCTTCCGCCGTTGATGATCTCCTCCCCTGTCGGTTATTTCTTGCTGAAGACGTTCCGCTTGTTCTGCTTGCCATTTCTGGGAAATAGACCGAAGAGAGCTCAATTTTCACGAAACAGAACCTTAGACACGGCCCCGTGCTCGCTGAGCACGGCCCCGTGTCCAGTTGTCTGCAGGTTTTGAGATCAAGGAATCTTGAAGTTTTAAATTATTTTTATGGTTTTTATTTGAGTTTTAAGCACAGATAATTTAAAACAAAGTTATACAACTTACTTTGAGTAAGATCCCTTGGATAATAACCTTATAAACTTCACACCAAAGGTTGGAATCATGGAGTTTCCAAGCTTTAGTGGAGGAGATGTTATGAAAAATTGAAAGAGAAGGCAATGAATAAAAGTGGAAAAGACAAGAGGGTTCTTTGGAACCTTCTTTTAGAACTTACCTAGGATAGTATGAGTGAAGATCCCAGGAATCTCTGTCTTTTGAGTTGGTCAAAAATGAGCAGGAATCAGGCTGCATTTAAAGAAAACGACAGCGCGCTGGACACGGCCCCGTGTTGGTTGGACACGGCCCCGTGTGCAGTTAAAATCCTGACATATTTTGTCCGTATTCTGACAAAATCAGCAGAGAATCTTTTAGGTGGGCATGGGGGTGTGCTAACCTGGACACGGCCCTGTGTCTGGAAGCTGTCTTATGGAGTTTCTCCATTTTCTAAGGAACTTATTGATATCGGGTGGTTCCTTACTGGTTGGAACAACCCCAAAGTGCCTAAGATACCTTAATTGCCCTAGACTAAGACGAGAACGCAAGAGGTTGTCGGTGAGGGTAATTCCTATGTTTATTTTAGGTGGACAAGTCCAACCCTTTTCCGGGCTCTCGTTAAAGAAGGTATATGCCGAATCGCTCAGGTCTATGTATGCACCGAACGAAGTCGATGGAGAGTCCTTCACGGCACAATTGGCACAGGGACGACTATCGTCCAAGTCTTTGCTAGAATTGAAGGTATTTTTGGGAGCAACGAGGTTGTTGGAATGCGATCCCAACACTTCTTCATGGTCATTGTCTTGGGATGGATTAATGAAATCCTTCCTAAGCTCTTTTAACCAATTTAGAACTAGATTTTCTAGTTGAAATAACTCATCAAGGAGCATTTCTCCTAGAATATCTGGTTGGGTGCATTCGAGGGAGAGATAGTGATTATTTTTACCTTCGCCCCTCTTAAGGTTATAGGGAGACGGCGGGTCTATATAGTGGGGCTTATAATTTAGAAAGTAACATTCTAATTCTTTATGTTTGCCTCCACATAATTGACACCACGTACCATAAGAGTGCCGAAAGTAAAAAAGATCATCATCACTCATTTTTGTGTCAGAAATTACCAACCGTCGGGATCTTACGGTTTTGTTTTCAGTAACTGAATCTTGGGCATGGGGGCGTGTTGAGTGGGCACGGCCCCGTGTTCAGCTTACTGTCTGACTTAAAACAAGATTGCCAGTTCCAATGATCGGGCACGGGGCGTGTTCAGCGGGCACGGCCCGTGCTGAGTTCTGCAGAAGCTGAAAATTTAAGAAAATCCTAAAAAAACTAAAAAGAAAATAAAAAAAATGGTTAGGCCGTTGATTCCTAACTTTCTTAAAATCCTTGTGTCCCCGGCAACGGCGCCAAAAACTTGATGTGCGTAAGTGTGTATATGTTTTAGATATATATTTTGAGCCCTTTTTTTACACTTTATCCAAGTTTTAAATTTATAAAACATGATATTTACGAACACTAAACACACATATGGGCAAGTGCACCCATCGTGGACGTAGTATAGTGTAAGATACCGAGGTTGTCCAAGGACAAAAGAGCTTTTAGTACCGGTTTATCCTCAACGTCTAATCAAATCAAATGTTAGAAAAAAGATTTTTAAACTAAGGAAATAAAACTAACTAAATGCTGAAAAATAAAATAAAAATAAAAACAGATAGACAAGATGAATCACTTGGATCCGACTCGTGTGTTTGTATAACCTTTGATTATTTTCGCACTTTTGCACTTGTTTAAGAGATTATCTTAATTATTGTAGTAGGCCCCTCTTTTGAAGGCGACGTTACCCTCAACCCAGTAGTTTGAGTCAGCAAGGATACAATCCTAAATAGACGGGTTATAGTATTAATAGTAGTTAACTTATGAGGGGATCAAAGAGTTTGGACCCCCGCCATCCAATACCTTTGGGTATTGAAGGAGGTCCTACTAAATTTGACCAAGGTCCCTTGCAGGACCTCTAAACGCTGAACAAGGGCAAGACCCTTACTAAACTGTTCCCTTAACCCGCGACCAGGTAGCCAACATATCTCCATATAGACCGTGGAGATATGAATGGTGAAAATCTTTTATTTTATATGGACAGTAAAATAATGTCAAGACACCACGGACAAATGATAAGGAAGAATCACCTTCAACATAAGCAACTAGTTATTAAAGTCATTAATACAAAACCAATTAAGAAGTGCAAATGATTAAAAATAAAAAGTATTATACTAAACACTTGTCTTCACCAAGTGATGTAACGACCTTCAAGGCATGCAACAGAGAGTCAACAACTAGTTGAGCGAGTGGGTTGTTTAGTAATAATGTTCTTTTCATAAATCGTTTGTTTGTTTAGTAACCCATGTATCGTTATTAATTACATCGCGGCCCTCCAGGCATGTGTGCGAAGATTAGTGGGGGTTTCCCATGTATTGTAGACTAGTTTTATTTGTATCGCGGCCCTCCAGGCATGTGTGCGAAGATTAGTATAAGTGTCGTGGCCATACCAGGCATGTGTGCGAAGAACAGTATCAGTATCGCGGCCATTACAGGCATGTGTGCGAAGAGTAGTGGGGGCTTCCCCATGTATCACTAGTCTAGCAGTATCTATATCTGACCTTTCCCAACCGAGGTCAGTAATCCATAATTCCCAATAATAACGTAAGTACAGGTAATCATCCAATCCCATTCCCTACCCCGGGAATGCCATACCTTGGTAAGAGTGTGAACTCACCTTGGTTTGCTCGGTATGCTAAGTATGTGCTCACAGTTAATCAATCAAGTCCTAAAGTACGCACGTATACATAATCAGTTTATAATCACGAAGTTCACGTATGGGAATAATCACAGTGGATCAATGATCATCAAGTAGCACAGAGCACGTATTCAAGTTCATACAGATCATGTTCATCATCTAACGGCAGTTAATCAATCCAGTTAAACACTTAACAGAGTTAAATGAAGTTACTGTGCAAATTAACCATCCGACGAACACCCCTGTTTCATCGTTAAGCCCCTTCGACGAAACCCCCTTTTTGTTTCGTCGTGATGTCTTCGGCGAAACACTTGTGTTTCGCCATATCCGTTTCGTCAAGATTGGTTTCGGCGAAACACACTTGTTTCGCCATGCCAGTCTCCTCGTCCAGTGTTTCGTCAAAACATCAGTTATGTCACATACATATCAGTTACAGAAATATTCACAGAACCCTAATCATCGATCTGCCGTTACACTCTATTATCAATCATCATCATCAGAAATCATATGGTAATCATTCATAAATCACAATATTCATATCTCACTGATCATAACATAATCATGGGTAAATTTTCAGACAATCAAGTATATGATTTAACTATTGCATGAGTAGTACAATCACATGATCAACATTAACCAAATCCTATTCTGATCATCATCAACCAACAATCCAAACTCTATATACAGAAATTGTAACCGATAGAATCTCTTCAAGTAGGGTCAATTTATCAAGCAAAAAATCATGAATACAAACCTTATATAGCATCAACCCTAACGACTTCAAGCAAAACAATTAACACGGATACAAATCAAACAATCACGCAAGAGTAAAACACTAACCGCGATGAACGGGGTAACAACGAGATCGATTTGGGGCTTCGGGGACACAAGATTTGCCGTCACACAGAAGAGGATAGAGTTCTCGGGTTTAGATTTTCGCCAAAGTTATGAAACAGGAGTCGGTGTACGCTAATATACTCGTTTTACCGTACTAGGCCCGTAATGGGCTTCGGCGAATAGTTGGGCCAGCGAAACAGCTTGTTTCGTCAAGATGAGGATGACGAAACAAACTTCTGTTTCGTCGTGATTGGTTATGGCGAATCTCCTCGTTTCGTCGAGTTGTTATTGGCGAAACACATCTTGTATTTCGTCGGGTTGTTAAAATCTTAAATAGTTATAAGTTCACAAATCAAACACTTCATATATAAAACACATAGCATGTCAAACAGTCATCTCGAATTATAATCCAGCGTACAGTTACAAAGCAAACAAGTCAAGTAAGTAAACAACCAAGTAGTCAACGTGCAATAAATGCGAAAGTGGAATCTCGGAAACTCGAGTTGTCACATTATCCCCAACTTGAAAGAATTTTCGTCCCAAAATTTAGCATGCGGTTACTGAGGAAGCTAGGTAAGTTGTATCGTTTACTGGTTTTCCTGGGGTGTCACATCATCCCCCCGTTGATTTGGAATTTCGTCCCGAAATTCGGTAGTAGCTTCAGCCTCAGTAGTAGTTGCATTGTTCTGGAATAACTGGGGATACTTGTGTTCCATCTGGTCTTCTCGTTCCCGGGTGTACTCTGGGCCACGACGGGAGTTCCAACGAACTCGTACAAGAGGTATTCTGGTGTTCTTGAGGACCTTAACATCCTGGTCCGTGATTTCAACAGGTTCCTCGACGAAATGCAGCTGTTCGTCGATAGTGAGTTCCTTCAAAGGAACTATGAGGGTCTCATCTGACAGATACTTCTTCAGATTCGACACGTGGAAAACGTTATGAACTGCACCGAGTTCTGCTGGTAGGTTCAGTTTGTAGGCCACTTTGCCTATTCTTTCAATGATCTCGAACGGTCCAACGTACCGCGGATTGAGTTTGCCCCGTTTACCAAAACGAACTACACCCTTCCAGGGCGAGACTTTGAGTAGCACTCGATCCCCAACTTGGAACTCGAGTGGTTTCCTACGCTTATCAGCGTAGCTTTTCTGACGGTCACGAGCCGCCGCCATGCGTTGTCGTATCTGTGCAATTCGTTCAGTAGCATCAACTACCATTTCTGGTCCTGTGATTTGACTATCCCCCACCTCTGCCCAACAGAGAGGTGACCGGCATTTACGTCCGTATAATGCCTCGAATGGAGCGGCTTGGATGCTGGTGTGGTAACTGTTGTTGTACGAAAACTCCACTAACGGGAGATGTTTTTTCCAGCTGTTGCCGAAATCGATAACACATGCCCGAAGCATGTCTTCAAGAGTTTGGATAGTGCGCTCAGACTGCCCATCCGTCTGAGGATGATAAGCTGTGCTCATGTCTAGCCGTGAGCCAAAAGATTTGTGCATCGCTTGCCACAGTTCTGAAGTAAATCGTGCATCACGATCCGAAATAATGGAGATTGGCACTCCGTGCCTCGAAACAACTTCTTTCAAGTATACGTTTGCTAATGTAGAGAACTTGTCAGTTTCCTTGATAGCCAAGAAGTGAGCAGACTTTGTGAGTCGATCCACGATCACCCAAATAGTATCGTTCCCACGCTAGGATCTAGGCAGGCCAGTAACAAAGTCTATGGAAATTTCCTCCCATTTCCATTGTGGTATCTTTGGTTGCTGAAGTAGGCCTGATGGTTTCTGGTACTCCGTCTTGACCCTCGCGCAGGTCAAACACTTGCCGACGTAAGTTGCTATGTGGGCATTCATGCTAGGCTACCAGTACGTAGTTCTGAGATCGTGGTACATTTTATCCGAACCTGGATGTACCGAGTAGCGGGACTTATGAGCTTCATCCATTACCAGCTCGCGTAAGTTGCCATAATGTGGAACCCAAATGCGTCCTGTTACATAGTAGGCGCCGTCTCCCCTTTGTTCTAATCGTTGCCTTGAGCCGCGTAGGGCTTCAGCCCTGACATTTTCTGGTTTCAATGCTTCTACCTGAGCATCCCGTATCTGTGCAGGAAGACTAGACTGAATAGTGAGCTGCAAGGCTCGTACACGCCTAGGTGTGGTATCTTTTCGGCTGAGGGCATCAGCCACAACATTGGCTTTGCCTGGATGGTACTTGATAGCGCATTCGTAATCATTAAGTAGCTCGACCCATCGACGTTGCCGCATGTTCAATTCCTTCTGCTTGAAGATATGCTCGAGACTCCTGTGATCCGTGTAAATAGTGCACTTGGTACCGTATAGGTAGTGTCGCCATATCTTAAGCGTGAAAACAACAGCTCCAAGTTCTAAATCATGCGTAGTGTAGTTCCGTTCGTGAACCTTAAGTTGGCGCGAAGCGTAAGCAATGACTTTATCCCTTTGCATCAATACACAACCAAGACCCTGAATCGACGTGTCGTAATAGACCACGAAATCGTCTGTGCCCTCTGGCAATGAGAGAATGGGTGCGCTGCATAGTCTATCCTTTAAGTGCTGAAAAGTCGTTTCTTGTGTATTACCCCAACGATAGGTAACACCTTTCTGTGCCAGTAGCGTAAGCGGCTGTGCGATCTTTGAGAAGTCTTTGATGAACCGTCTGTAATAACCCGCCAAACCCAAGAATTGGCGTATTTCCGTTGGTGTACACGGTGCAGGCCAGTTTCTGATCGAGTCTACCTTGGATGGATCAACATGAATCCCATCCTTATTCACCACATGGCCTAGAAAGTGGACTTCACGAAGCCAGAAGTCGCATTTTGAAAACTTGGCGTACAGTTGTTCCTTTCGAAGAAGTTCCAAGATAAGTCGTAGATGCTGTTCGTGTTCCTCCCGACTCTTGGAGTAGATCAGGATGTCGTCGATGAAAACGATGACGAACTTGTCTAGATACGGCTTGCACACTCTGTTCATTAAATCCATGAATACTGGGGGCGCGTTCGTTAATCCGAATGGCATGACAAGAAACTCGTAGTGTCCATAACGTGTTCTGAAAGCTGTTTTGGAGATGTCCTCATCCCGAACTCTCAGCTGATGATAACCTGATCTTAGATCAATCTTGGAGTAGTAGCTCGACCCTTGCAGTTGGTCGAACAAGTCGTCAATGCGTGGAAGAGGATAACGATTCTTCACAGTCACTTTGTTGAGTTCACGGTAATCAATACACATTCTGAAGGTACCGTCTTTCTTTTTCACAAAAAGCACTGGAGCTCCCCAAGGCGAAGAGCTAGGACGAATGAAGCCCTTATCCAAGAGCTCTTGCAATTGCTTAGACAATTCTTCCAGTTCAGTTGGAGCTAATCGATACGGTGCGCGAGCTATAGGTGCTGCTCCAGGAGCTAGTTCAATCTGAAACTCGACCTGACGGTGAGGCGGTAGCCCAGGCAAATCTTCAGGAAACACTTGAGGAAAATCACGTACCACTGGGATATCTTCTAATCTCTTCTCTTTCGTTGATGCATCTGTAACAAGTGCTAGAATGGCAGTGTGACCCTTTCGTAAACATTTCTGAGCCTTCAAAAAGGAGATGATGCCAACCACGGCACCACTCTTGTCGCCTTGAACTTCGAGAGGTTCTTCGCCAGAACGGGGAATACGAACGATCTTCTCCTTGCATAAGATCTCTGCTTGTTGCTGGGATAACCAATCCATACCAATAACGATGTCGAAACTACCCAGAACTATTGGGATAAGGTCGATGGAGAAAGTCTGACCGGCTAAGACGATGTTACAACCTTTGACTACATGTGTGGCCTCTACACTTTTACCATTGGCTAACTCTATGACATGTTTGGTGTTTAAGGGTGTTGATGTACGTTTTAACATTTGACTAACTTTTTGAGACACATAACTAGTATCCGCACCCGAATCAAACAATACAGTAACATAAAAGTCGTCGAGAAGAAACTTACCCATAACCACATTAGGATCATTCCTCGCGTCACCCTGCCTCAGCACGAACACACGACCCCTAGCATCATTGCCATTATTGTTTCCCCCGTTGTTGTTGTTGCCATTGACCTGATTGTTGTTATTGTTGTTGTTCTGGTTCTGGTTTAACTGGGGGCAGTCACGTTTGAAGTGGCCTTCAGCACCACATTGATAGCATCCTCTGTTGCCTCGCTGCTGTTGTTGCTGCTGGTTTCGTGGAGCAGGTGCCTGTTTTTGCTGATTCTGGTTCGCAGGTCTTGAGCTTCTGCAGTCTTTAGCCTCATGACCCATCTTGAGGCACAAACTGGCCGTTGTGATGCTTGTTGCAAGTATTGCACCTTGGAAGATTTCCCCGATATCCACCCTGTCTTTGATTACCCGAGGCTTGCTGACCAGGGCTCTGGTAGTTATCAGTCTTGCGTTGCTGAACCTGAGACTGAGCTGTAGCTAAACCTTTGCTGGAATCCCCATCCCATTTCCGCTTGTTGTCACTGGGAGTAGCGGAAGTAGTAGCACCGGTAGCACTGATACGTTTAGGCAACCTGTCTTGTTCCACTGCCTGATCCGTGAGGCGATGAGCAAGACGCTGAATATCCTGGATGTTAGCAAGGTTGGCCGATGTCACGTGGCTTTGAATTTCTGGTGCCAACCCTTTGAGATACAACTCAATGCGTCTGATAGGAGGGTCCACCATAGTTGGACACAGAACGGCCAGCTCGTTTGACCTTTTAGTATATGCCTCAATTTCCGACCCAGTCATCTTCAAATGAAAGAACTCCACCACTAACTTGTGGATGTCGTCACGTGTGCAGTATTCCCGTTTAATCAGCTCTTTGAAATCATTCCAAGGGGTGGCGTTAGCAGCTGCCAACCCTAAAATCTGGACTTGCGCGTTCCACCAAGTTAGCGCAATTCCTTCTAGAGTACCAGTGGCGTACTTCACCCTGCGAGCCTTAGGGCATTCACACATCTCGAACACCGACTCGAGCTTTTCAAACCAATGGAGGAGTCCCACTGCTCCCTCCGTGCCACTGAAGGTGCTTGGACGACAGTCCATGAAATTCTTGAAAGTGCAAACAGGTGGCTGAGCGTGTTGACCTGTTGTGTATATGAGAACAGGACAAGGTTAAACACAAGAGTTGGTTTAGGAGTGTAGGATCTAAAGATCCTAGTGTGAGTTACGACTGCAGGGTATACCTCCTACTTGTGCGGCTGCAAGTGCCGCAGCAACTTGTTCGTTAATGAGAGCCGTCAACTGGGCTTGCGTCAAGTTAATGCGTCCAGCCATGATCTTCATAGCAAAGGTAATATAAGTGAGAGAGCGTTCGCGAATAGTGCGATGACAGAAGATAGTAAGCACACAAGTGTTCTCAAGCAATAACATATAGTAGGCACTGTAATCTAAGCATACCACGAGCATAGTTCTATGTAATTCTAGCAAGTAGGTAAAGTAAACATGAATAGTAGTACCTAAGATGTTGAGCCTTGCACGTGGAGCGAAGCGTCGTTGTGGATCGTTGAGCACTGTACTGGTTATAGTCTGGTTTTAATAAAAAAAAAACGTTTTCCCCATATTAAAACCAAGTTCTCTATAACCAATGGCTCTGATACCAATCTGTCACACCCCCAAAATCCACATCGCGGAGTATCACCGCTAGGAGGCGTTACTGACAAGGATCAAGCCACCAATCATATTGAACATATAAGTATAAGGTAAAAGTAATTGTAATTCAACCAACCAACCAAATATGAAAGGTGTTCTAAACACAAGTAATATGTCAATGTTTAGCGGAAGCGTAAAAATAAACCCAACATAAGTAAGAGTATGAAATGTCAAAATGTTTAATCAACGAAGACACGATCCTTGTCCACAACGGCCGCGCCTCCCAGTGCAAGCTCCTAGTGTACCTAACGACCTGCAAGGCATTCAACAGAGAGTCAACAACTAGTTGAGCGAGTTCACAGTGGGTTGTTTAGTAATAATGTTCTTTTCATAAATCGTTTGTTTGTTTAGTAACCCATTTATTGTTATTAATTACATCGCGGCCCTCCAGGCATGTGTGCGAAGATTAGTGGGGGTTTCCCATGTATTGTAGACTAGTTTTATTTGTATCGCGGCCCTCCAGGCATGTGTGCGAAGATTAGTATAAGTGTCGCGGCCATACCAGGCATGTGTGCGAAGAACAGTATCAGTATCGCGACCATTACAGGCATGTGTGCGAAGAGTAGTGGGGGCTTCCCCATGTATCACTAGTCTAGCAGTATCTATATGTGACCTTTCCCAACCGAGGTCAGTAATCCATAATTCCCAATAATAACGTAAGTACAGGTAATCATCCAATCCCATTCCCTACCCCGGGAATCCCATGCCTTGGTAAGAGTGTGAACTCACCTTGGTTTGCTCGGTATGCTAAGTATGTGCTCACAGTTAATCAATCAAGTCCTAAAGTACGCACGTATACATAATCAGTTTATAATCACGAAGTTCACGAATGGGAATAATCACAGTGGTTAATGAATCAATGATCATCAAGTAGCACAGAGCACGTATTCAAGTTCATACAGATCATGTTCATCATCTAACGGTAGTTAATCAATCCAGTTAAACACTTAACAGAGTTAAATCAAGTTACTGTGCAAATTAACCATCCGACGAACACCTTTTTCTTCAAAGCCCCAATCCGCTCTCGCGGTCTTTGCGAGAACCGTGTGAATCAAGTAGAACCCGGACCACAAAACCATGCTCTCCTATTTCGTCGTTAAGCCCCTTCGACGAAACCCCCTTTTTGTTTCGTCGTGATGTCTTCGGCGAAACACTTGTGTTTCGCCATATCCGTTTCGTCAAGATTGGTTTAAGCGAAACACACTTGTTTCGCCATGCCAGTCTCGTCGTCCAGTGTTTCGTCAAAACATCAGTTACGTCACATACATATCAGTTACAGAAATATTCATAGAACCCTAATCATCGATCTGCCGTTACACTCTATTATCAATCATCATCATCAGAAATCATATGGTAATCATTCATAAATCACAATATTCATATCTCACTGATCATAACATAATCATGGGTAAATTTTCAGACAATCAAGTATATGATTTAACTATTGCATGAGTAGTACAATCACATGATCAACATTAACCAAATCCTATTCTGATCATCATCAACCAACAATCCAAACTCTATATACAGAAATTGTAACCGATAGAATCTCTTCAAGTAGGGTCAATTTATCAAGCAAAAAATCATGAATACAAACCTTATATAGCATCAACCCTGACGACTTCAAGCAAAACAATTAACACGGATACGAATCAAACAATCATGCAAGAGTAAAACACTAACCGCGATGAACGGGGTAACAACGAGATTGATTTGGGGCTTAGGGGACACAAGATTTGCCGTCACACAGAAGAGGAGAGAGTTCTAGGGTTTAGATTTTCTCCAAAGGTATGAAACAGGAGTCGGTGTACGCTAATATACTCGTTTTACCGTACTGGGCCCGTAATGGGCTTCGGCGAATAGTTGGGCCGGCGAAACAGCTTGTTTCGTCAAGATGAGGATGACGAAACAAACTTCTGTTTCGTCGTGATTGGTTATGGCGAATCTCCTCGTTTCGTCGAGTTTTTATTGGCGAAACACATCTTGTGTTTCGTCGGGTTGTTAAAATGTTAAATAGTTATAAGTTCACAAATCAAACACTTCATGTATAAAACACATAGCATGTCAAACAGTCATCTTGAATTATAATCCAGCGTACAGTTACAAAGCAAACAAGTCAAGTAAGTAAACAACCAAGTAGTCAACGTGCAATAAATGCGAAAGTGGAATCTCGGAAACTCGAGTTGTCACACGGGCAGTCCACTTTTGTTCCCTTTCTTGTATTTATGTTAGATTTAGCTGTCTTTTTGCTTCTTTTGTTAATTTGAGCTCATTTAATCCTGAAAATACAAAAGGAAGACAAAAATACACTTTTTCCAACATTAGTACTTAAAAAGGGTTAGTTTTATGCCTCATTTGATGTAATTTATATGTTGCATTTTACACACATCAGCAAACGCGGCGCCGAGTTCACTTGGGAACTCGAAAGTGATATGAAAGCTAAATATCCACAACTTTTCGTTACGCCTGCGCCTTAATTGCGGGACGAAATTCCCTAAAGCAGGGGAGGCTATTACAACCCGACTTTTCGGGTCATTACTCAGATCTGTCATTTATTGCTTAATTGACTTGTACTCTCAAGATTTCAATTATCGCTAAGGGTTAACTGTTTATAAACTATGTTTTACAACGCATTCACAACGCTATTTCTAAACGCATACTATTTAAATGCATTTTATCGCATTATCGCATCGCATGTTTATACTAAACGCTATCGCAACGCAATCTCAACGCAACTCGAGACGCAGATTCACTTTTATGCATTTATGTGTTATGTGTATATTTGTGTGATTACTTGTTTAATGTTATGTGGTTATCTCAACGCACCGCTTACTCGCAACTCACTTAAACACAACGAAACGCTTGACACACGAAACGAAAGTCGGAAAACTAACTCGCACAACTCGGCTGATCGAATGACCACTCGGTCGAATGGACATCCGTCCAGATGACCATCCGATCAGATGGCCATCCGATCGACTGGCCATCCGATCCTCGCACTCCCCACCGCCTTATCTCCTCTCTCACTATAAATACCCGTACACACTACTGTTCACTGATGTGACAGCTCCATCCGACCCAACTCGCTCCCAAGTCATTTTTCAAGCACTTTTCCCTTGATTCAAGGCTATTTCGTAAGTGTTTCTCCCTAAATCTTGTACAATCATTATCACTACACACTTCTTCCTCATCTTCTCCATCAAAATCGCTGATTTTCTCCATGAAATCACCTGATTTGGACCTCTTGAAGGTGACATCACCTCAGTTGCTTATGCAATCGGTGGTGTGACGTCATCTCATCAAGATTTGTCCATATCTAAAGGATTTCCACATTATTCAACACAAATCTCAACAAGATTAAAATAGTTGGAAGATGTTTTCATACTTTTCTTCAACTTTTCTTCATTTTTCACTCAAAATCGATGGAATCTAGACTCATTCAGGCTCTCTACTCATTCTCTAGCTGAGAACCGGTCTGAAAACGGATAACCACTGGAGAGACAACCGATTCATGGGTTGAACATGAAACTCCATCAAGAACAGTTAGTCTGATCGAATGGGGTGATTCCCGTCCGATCGACTGGACTGGACTTGGTGTGTTTCCGTTGTTTGACACGTCTTCATGCCGTCTCCTTTAAACTTCAAACTTTTAACTTAGAAAATTTTACAAATTATTTCAAAACAACAGGTTGCCCACTCGAGTGGCCATCCAATCGGATGACTATCGGATCGAATGACTATTTGACCAGGTGACTTGTCCTTTATACTAACTCTTGTTTAAAATAATTTGCTCAAAACTTCAAACTACCAAACTCTCGATCGAATAGCCATCCGATCGAATGGCCATCCGTCCGGATCACTGATGCGTGTTAGTGTGTATATGTTTTAGGTATATATTTTAAGCCATTTTTACACTTTTTAGCCAAGTAATAAATTTATAAAACACGATATTTACTAACACTAAACACACATATGGGCAAGTGCACCCATCGTGGACGTAGTATAGTGTTGGTAAGATACCGAGGTCGTCCAAGGACACAAGAGCTTTTAGTATTGGTTTATCCTCAACGTCTAATCAATCAAAATGTTAGAAAAAGGTTTTTAAACTAAGAAAATAAAACTAACTAAAATGTTGAAAAATAAAATACAAGTAAAACAGATAGAAAAGATAAATCACTTGGATCCGACTCGTGTGTAGGGTAACCTTTGATTATTTTTGCACTTTTGCACTTGTTTAAGAGATTGTCTTAGTTATTGAAGTAGGCCCCTCTTTTGAAGGCGACGTTACCCTCATCCCAGTAGTTTGAGTCAGCAAGGATACAATCCTAAAGGGTCGGATTATTGAAAGATAATTAATTAGTTATTAATGCATAATATGGTAGGCCCCTCTTTTGAAGGCGACGTTGCCCTCGGCTAAGTAGCCAGGTTAAAGTTTTAATAGTAGTTTAACTTATGAGGGGATCAAAGAGTTTGGACCCCCGCCATCCAATACCTTTGGGTATTGAAGGAGGTCCTACTAAATTTGACCCAGGTCCTTTGCGGGATCTATACACTGAACAATGGCTAGACTCTTACCAAACCGTTCCCTTAACCCCCGACCAGGTAGCCAACATACCTCCATATAGACCGTGGAGATATGAATGGTGAAAATCTTTTATTTTATATAGACAGTAAAATAATGCCAAGACACCACGGACAAACGATAAGGAAGAATCATCTTCAACATAAGAAACTAGTAATTAAAGTCATTAATACAAAACAAATTAAAAAGTGCAAAAGATTAAAAATAAAAAGTATTACACTAAACACTTGTCTTCACCAAGTGATGTAAGAGACTTAGGCAAACATGGCCTTTGATGGTCAAGAACTCTTATGATCAATCTTGGATCCCGAGATGTAACACCTCGAAAAAAATTCAGTCCAATAATGTCTTGACACGTGTCATAAGGTTCCGTTATGTGAAAACATACTTTAGAGGGACTAAAAGTGACAAACAGTGAAAACTATGGAACGTAAGGGTCCAAAGTGTCAACGATGGATAAATAGACTCTATGATAACCCTACACAATGTTTATAACCTTAAACGGGTGGTTCATGGATCATACGGCGCGGAAATTGCACAAAAGTGAAGTATTGTAAACTATAGGGGCCAAAAGTGTCAACATGTTGAATTTATACCTCTGAGTGAACTTTTGGCAGACCCGAAGCTTTGTAAAGCTAAAATATACTCACTAGAATATGTGGTAAAAATTTCATGAAGTTTCGTCAACGTATGAGAAAGTTATGGCCAAAACCGTACTTGAGGGACTAAAAGCGTCAACGTCGAATTTCATGGCTTTTCGGTTGAGCGCAAAGTTATCCGAGGACATTTCCATGTTGGTAAATGTCCTAAGGTTCTTAAAAACCAAGTTTGGGGGTTTACGGGTCGAGAAAAGCAGCCGAAACATCGCATACAAGTTCAGGGACCAATTCTGCCAAGTTTGAAACTTGTTGGGCTGATCCGAGGGTCAGGCGACCCGCCTGGACATGCCCAGGCGGGCCGCGTGGGACTGCCAGCATCAGATTTCGCGAAAATGGGTGGTTTGGGTCCGAATTTTGAGTTGATACCAGCTGTGTGCACCTCCATTTTGCTCCAATAATATCCCTTGCATGCCTAGCCTACTGAGAACTCACTATAACATCTGAATTTCACCTTAAATCAGATCATTCACTCATTTTCTTGGGCACTTGGTAGTAACAATAAGCTCTCAACTCTCAAGAACATTCAAGGCAACTTTCTGGAGTTAATCTGATCATCAAAGTCGAATCCTAGTGTTCACTAAACACCTATAGGACCTTTGTAAGCTTTCAATTCGTTCTTTAATCCATTCTTGTTGTGATTATTGATAAAAGTCAAACTGGGTGTTCATAACCTTTGACTTTCCGATTAAACGGATTTCTTTCAGTCATTTCTCGAATTGAAACTTGTTATAGATTGGTATTTATGTGGGAAACAAACCCTCTAAAGGATACAAACTGATTCCCACTACATGCATGCTAAATGTCGAGTCAAACCTATTTCTAAAAAGTCAACAGAAGCGATTTTTGTGAAAAATGACATGATTAATGATATAGATGACATGCAATCTGATTGATCATCATAAGTAACTTGTATTACATATAAGGATGTGTTTTAATCATCATCAACTCGACAATCTATAGTATAGCCACGAATCGGAACCGAAAGTCTTGTAAAACGATTATTCCGTAGACTATCGATTCGGATTCGTACATGCATGTTCGAGATCTGCATTGGAAAGTATTTTTGACTATTTTTATTTTAGTTAAACTTTCTGGAATTTTCTTTGATTGAGTCTATGCTTAGCCTATTCGAATGCATGTTTCCGATTTATGCATGAAGTTGACTATTTTGCCCTTTTTGATTTAAAACGGGATTTTTGGAAAAGTGAAAGGATAGAAATCTTTATTTTTAATATATGAACTTGCACCGGAAATTTCGGATCAGTTGGTGGTCCAGATTTTGAGTTATGGCCATTAGCGTAAAACTATATTATAAATTTACATAAATGGTCCTTTTCGCGTAGAACCCGTTTCTGGCCACGTTTTGATACGAAACTCTTTACCAACAGAAGTAATATAATATTATGGGAATTTTGATGATTTTTAATTAATTTTTGGCTGAACGGATCCTAGATCGCTTAGTCATTTCGGCTTATGTCGGTTTTGACCGTTTTAGCCATAAAATGAGTTTTACACATCCTTTTGACCCGAAACCTTTTTCCACTGATTTTATATGATGAATAAATTATTTTAAGTATTCTGGAAATATAAAAATCTCAGATTTAATTTGAAAACCCGAAAACGCCCTTAAATCGCATATTTAGCGTTTTAAGCGCATAGTAAGCGTTATACTTGTTTTAAACATATAAGACCTATACCTACTGATGTGTTTAGCTTATTTTCATATAAAAAAAAACAGTAAGTATAAGTATATGAACTCAGATTTCCAGTTTTGGCATTTTTAGCCCTTGTGAAATTACTAAAATACCCCTACGGTGCATAGTTTGGTTTTAAATGGTAAATTTGATATATGGGTCATACCCTACTGATATAATATGTCATATTAAGTATATTTACTGTATGACCCAGACCCGAAACTCAGATTTCTAACTTTACTCTTTTATTATCTTTTAAATGACCAAAATGCCCTTTTAAGGCGTAAATTGGGTTTAAAATTATTCCGGCAATATAGAACATAACTTACTGATATTATATCATATTTAAAGCATATTATATCAGGGAACATGCATTTGAATCATTTGTCTACCCGTATCGCCCTTTTTGCGTTCGGTTCGGGTTACGTAACTAGTTTGCGTAAATTGATCGAAACGGGTCAAACGATATCATTTTTATTTCAAAATCCAGAATGTATTTAGTATACCCATATTATACAAGTATTCAAACTTGTCGGGTCTAAATCACGTTCTATCCGGTCTTCGCTTAATCGTGCGTAAACCGTATATTTCCTTAAAACTAACCGGTCTAAGCTTAGGCTTAATTAAAGACCCGTTAGTATTCTAATTGGTTATTTATACCATCGTTCCAGACTAGAGCCTTCCGGTAAATTGTACCTACGCTTACTTAAGTGAATACGGCTGAGTTATTATAATTCTTGCTATTTAAGACAGGAGCTAGCTCAGGTAAATACTCTTAACTTATTTTCCCTATTACGGGCTTGGGATACGGTAATATAAATACCGCATGGTCAGGTATGGGATTCGAAGACCAATGTGTCGGGAAATTCAAATAACCTGTTTTAATTCGTATTGCTTGACTGAAACATTGGGGGTTAACGCGACCGTGTCCTGGATATCCTTGACTCATTAATTGCAAATGGCCACGACCTAAGCACGGGGTGTAGGCATACACCTGACAGATGCTTTATGCTTATTACTTGATTATACCCAATATGGGATTCCCAATAAGGGAATAGTGGTGTGTCGGTTAATCTTGAACCGGCATAGGATCGGGCCCCGTATGTAGAGCAAGTTATGTAAAACTGATAACATGAGATATAGTTTGTCCCAAGTATAAAAGATTAATATTGCCTTGTGCATTTTAATCAAGTGTCAAAATAGTTTTGTGCCTTGTGCGCCTAAACCAATTTTCATAAACTCTTTTCAAATGAGTCAGTTGAGTGTATTTACCAGTGAAAACTGACGTATTTTCCAAAAGTCTAAGTGACAGGTACAAGTACGTAATAGGCTGGAAGCTGCTCAGGGCGTTAGTAAGGGATCTTGCAAGTTCTAGGCGTCTAAAGTCTGTTGAACATTTATCTTATTTTATTTGATCCGCCTGTGGATCCGTTTCAACTACTTGTGATATTAAATATTACGTTTACGTAAAGTTGAAATGAATCTATTTCTGCTTCCGCTGTGCATTTATATATTGTGTTGTTTGACTATGATGTTATCAACTACGTCACGTTACCCCCCACCGGGCCCACCGGTGACACGTGGAAATTCGGGGTGTGACAGGTTGGTATCAGAGCCAACATTGAGTGAATTAAACACTAGCCTTTTGTGTTTAATCTCAATGACACAATAGCACATTCCTTAACCATCTGAGTCTAGACTTAACATAGGAATACTCCCGATTCTAATCTGGAATTTACTGCTTCCAATTATTTTATATATTGGATACGTCGCCAAGCGAAGGAGCCGTAATAGGAGTTCTCCACACCCGGAGTCCCGAGATGCTGAGCTTCGTACCGCGGCTAAAGTGAAATGAACATCCAAGGAGAAAGCATTCAGAAATGAAATGAAGAAGAAACTCCTTTTACTGAAGATCGTTTCCTTATTAGTCCTTATAAGGACATATTTATCTTTCAGTCCCTGCGAGGACAACATTATTCCTTTCAAGTCCCCGCTTAGGGCAACTTTATACTCTTACTTTTATATAATGGAATGATTACGTTTGGACTTTCATTCTAAATAAGAAATATTAAATAAATGGAAAATATCAATTTTTATTTGATTTGCCATTTAACAAGAATCCTAGTAAGGTAAAACCTAGCTCGAATGTCTTAATAAAAGGCCTGGCCAATATGGTAAAACCTGGTTGAAAAGATTCAAATCTCTGTTAACATATGTAAACATGTTAACACTCCTGGCTAAGCGTGACCGTAAAATCACACAAGCCACTCTTTTATAAATTATCTACAGATTATATTTGTATACAAGTCTGATAATGACTTGATGCCTACGGGTAATAAATTTGAAAATTGGGATTTATTTAAAATTCCCTGCAAGTAAAATAGCCATCCATTAAGGATGAAGTGCCTACGGGTAATAAATCTGAAAATTTGGAATTTATTTAAAATTCCCTGTAAGTAAAATAATCATCCCTTAAGGATGAAGTGCCACGAGCTATAATACACTGTGCGATTGCGACATCGACAGTTGTGAATCTTTTGAGATTCCCTGTCCTAAGGGGGTGAGCTATGCTCAAAAGCCCTCTAGATGATAATCTGGTCGTCATGTCATTATTATGACCGCTGAATGACATTTGATTTAAATTAGGTACTAATCCTGTCGTTATGTCATTATTATGACCGCTGAATGACAGTTGATTTAAATTAAGTGCTAATCCTGCCGTCATGTCATCATTATGACCACTGAACGACAGTTGATTAAATTAATGACACTGATCATGGCGTCATGTCATTACTGTGACCGCTGAACGTATCATCAGTACAATGACTATATGTCTTAACATCTTACGAGATGTCAATTGATAGGCCCACGGGCCAGAAATTTTAATAAAGACAGTCGTAACCTATGACTCCCCGTCAGAAAAAGGTAATGAACTAGGTTCAAACCTCAAGGCTTTGATTCTCTGAAATCCTAGCTTATAACTTATAAATGTCCTTGTGACTAGGCCTTGGTGCCACCTCAATATCCGTAATGTTTTATAACTAGGATAAATTGTAATGCCTCGATTCTCAGAAATCATGACTTATAAATTAAACTTGTCTTCTCGACTAGGCCATTTGTGCCATTACTATCTTATAAATTAGGATTCTTAATAAAAATCCTGAATAAAATAAACATTATTCCTTTTCTGTTAAGTGTATGTATTAAAGGAGAATCTTAAAAGGTTTGACCTAGCTTGAATGTCATTGAAGACCTTGCTAAGATGGTAAAACCCGTTTAGAAGAGATTCAGATCCTGTTTAACACTTGAAAGCATGTTAACACTCCCGACAATAATGATGCGATAAAATCGCGATTGTCACCTTTATATTAGGAACTTCCAAACCCCTTAATTAGCCTATATGATCGATAGGAATCATGGCTAATAAACGTCGAACATGATGTACACATCTAAACACCCACCTGGGATGTATCCCTACGGGCAAAGATGCATGCATGAAAACGATAGTTTTATTTCATAACTTCTTGTCAAGACAACGAATTATGAAATTTTCCGATTTGGAGGAATCATTGATTATGTATTAAAAATTTCCCTAGTGACAAGGCTTCTGTGCCATCGAAAAGTCCTATGGGACAAGCCGTTGTGCTATATAAAATGTCACTATGACATTGACAGTCGTGACTTATGTCCCCTGTCTAGTAAGTATAAAGGATTTATTCCATTTAAAAACGCCAAAGATGGTTTATTTAAAAATCTAGGCAAGACATGATCAAATAAACTAAATACTATCTATTGGCCTATATGGTTTGTTTGCACCATGGCTATTTAAATTATCAAGTTCGACAATTCCCTATAATTAAGTAAGCTATTACATCATGGTTAGTTGGCCTTCAAGGCTTCACCATGGCTGACTCCTCTGGGGCTCACAATCATCTAGTTAGTCAGAATGATGTACATTGACTAGCCTTTGTGGCAAAATAAATTATCTCCCACAAAATGACGGTTGTAGTCTTTGACTCTCTGTCCAAAGGTGAAGAACTATGTTCGAACCCTAAGGTCTCTGATCCAATAAGATTGCGGCTTATATATTAATGCCTTAAGTGCCATATTTTGTATGTCCCTTGTGACAAGGCCTTCGGGCCTATGATTATCAATGTCCTTCATGACAAGCCTTCCAACTATCTAAAGATTGTCGTTATGACAAAGACAGTTGTGACATTGTGACCCCCAGTCAAAAGGTAATGGACTCGGTCCAAACCATGAACGCAATTGATGGTCCTTTTTGACCTAGGCTAAATATAATTGACATACTTTCTAGTAGCATACTATAAGGAAGTTATAAACCTAACAGCCATTATGGTTTAGTAATACCATGACTTTATAAATCATCCGTTGCGATGATTCCATAATAACTTGCATCTAAGCATACGTTATTTTTGGTGTTAGTACCAAAGCTCCAGAATGAAGGTTTCCGACGAAGCGCACAGCGGTGCAGCGGCTAAAAACAAGAATGCAAGTATAAATATAAATGTTAATGGCACTACTCTTCAGGCCTTGATTAGCGCAGCAATTAGTGAAGTTGTGGATAAGGTGCTTGAGAATAAAAAGGAACCGAGTGTCACTCACTCAAAGGTCCATACGGAAACGAATACACCAGCTCGTAAGGAGAGCTCCGTCTACTCTTCAGATGAAAAGAGCGAACCTCAGGAGTTAGTACTCTATGATAAGCCCCGTTCAACTGAGGGCGGGTGCACCTACAAATATTTCGTCTCATGCAAACCCAGAGATTTCAATGGCGAAAAAGGAGCAATTGATGCTATGGAATGGCTTGAGGAAATGGAAACGGTTGTGGACATCAGCGATTGTGCTGATAAGGACGTGGTAAAATTTGTTTCACAATCTTTTAAAGGAGAGGCTCTTGTATGGTGGAAGGCCATGATGCAGTCCACGGGGAAAACTCCCCTATACCTTATGGGATGGTCCAAGTTTGCGGACCTTATCAAAGAGAACTACTGTCCACAGCACGAAGTGGAAAAGGTGGAGACAGATTTTCTGAACCTCACAATGAAAAACCTAAATTGTCAGCAATATGTTACCGACTTCAACTTCCTATCTAGACTGGTACCCTACTTAATTACCCCGGAACCAAAACGCATTGCGCGTTTCATCGGTGGTTTAGCACCAGAAATAAAAGGGGATGTTAAGGCTTCAAGGCCAACCAACTACAGATCAGCTGTAGATCTATCCTTGTCTCTCACTCTAGATGTAGTGAGACAAAAGTCGTTCATGAGTAAAACTAATGACAAGAGACAAAGGGAGGAGGATAACTCTCAGAATCCTAAGAAGAGCAAATCCAAGCTCAACAATAACCAACAGGATTCCAACAAAAAGCCTACATGCAAAACCTGTAAAAGAAGACATTGGGGGCAGTGTCGATTAAGCCAAAAGATAAAGCAATGTGGCATCTGTAAAAGAACTGGCCACCAGTCCCACGAATGTAGGGACATGAAGGATGCAAACTGTTTCAGCTGTGGTGAAAAGGGGCACATCAGTACTAATTGCCCTAAGGCTGCCAAGAAAGGAGCAGCTAGGTCTGGAAAGGATAAGAAAGGAACCGCCTAGACTACCGGTTGAATACCTGAGACAGTGCACATCGATAATAGCAATAGGTACGTCCTATACCATTTAGCATTGATAATGACTGCCAAGTATTTTTGCATTGATGCAAGGGATAATAAATCTTTAGCAAACCATAAGCTTAGCAAACTCTGGATTACATTCATAAGGACTTCATATATTAAATATGAGGTATAATTTACCAATGGAATCTTTAATGACCTCTCTCCCATCCTCGGAGATAATCCTTTCATAAGAATCTGGAGTACTCTTCCCCAGAAGGAGTACGACGATATATACTAATTATTTTATTTTATTATTTTTCCTCATTGTTTTCTATCGTCTGCGAATGCCAAACTGTGTTTGATAAGAGTACCATATGAGGATTTGCGTATCCTAGTGTGTCCCATAGATTGCTTCCATGCCTGATCAGTATGGAGGTTTAATGCATGGGATCCCCGAAGATATTCCAATGGTCATATGGTACTAAAGTCGACTAGTAGTATTCAAAGGAGATATCCAATATAAAAATGTCCTTATAAGTATCTCTACTTAGGGCATCCTTGTAATGGTAAAGGGAATATGTCACTTATCTGACACCGAAAGCGATAGATGAGCCAAAGCCTGAGAATGCAGAAATCTCTGACACCTCTATGTGTCATAAATAGTTTCTTTATAAGAATTACCATGTTTACCTTCCGAGAGGCAAGAGGATGTTAGGACAAACATCCCGCGTAGGGCTGCAGTTATTGTAAAGATCTTATATCTGTTATTACCAGCGAAACAGGAAGAACTAAGAGCCAAATCCATAAGTTTTGGATAAGGTTTCGTAAAGCCAAAATTCAAAGTTCTAAGAACTCCGATTTTAGTAAATAAGAAAGACGGTCCATCTTGCTTATGCATTGATTACCGCAACCCTATTTAGGCAATATCTAGGAATCCCCAATTGCCGCCCAGGATCGTCGATTTATTCGACTGACTTAAAAGATTAGCTACCCCTTAAGGTTAGTTTTAAGCAGTAATTGGAATAACCATCTCACCTTAAGATTAGCTTGTCTATAACAGTTGTTATATAAGTATCAAGGCTGCTCCTTTGGGAGACCTTGTATAGATAAGATGTTAAACATCTATTGCTAGACAGAAAATTGGTAAGTCCAATTATCGGGATCTATAAGTTGCCAGTATTCGGCAGAGAATCAAGGATTCATGGAAATAGCAAACCTCCTAAGTTCTTGTTAAAGAGATAAGGTTCAACAAAAGATATCACCCTGGAAAGGTGCGCCAATCTGTTAATTGTCAGGCTAGTAAGCTCTGAATATATGAAATCATTCGAGGTAATCGAATATATCAAGATCAAATAACTTATGAGCTAAAACCTATTTAAGGAGCTTGGTGGAGCTCGCGATGTATGGCACCCTAAGGATTTAAGGATATGTTCCGCCAATAAGTCAAGGAGCACTATCACATAACGGTTGGCAGACGGACGGACAGAGTGAGCGTACCGTCCAAACACTGGAAGACATGCTTCGAGCATGTGTGATTAATTTAGGTGGCAGTTGGGATAACCGCCTACCCTTGATAGAATTCTCCTATAAAAATAGCTACCATACTAGTACTAGGGCCGCGCCTTTTGAGGCTTGTACGGTAGAAAGTGAAGATCGCCCATCTGTTGGGCGGAAGTTGGAGATGTTCAGTTGTCTGGACCAGATATCGTCTTTGAGACGACAGACAAGATCGTTCAGGTTCGCGATCGTTTGAAAGCTGCCAGGGATAGGCAGAAAAGTTATGCGGATCTTAAGCGCAAAGACTATTCACTTCGATGTAAGTGATAAAGTGTTACATAAGGTATCGCCCTGGGAGAGGGTGATGCGATTTGGTAAGAAAGGCAAGCTAAGCCCGAGGTACATAGGACCCTTCAGGATTGTCAAACGTATCGGGTCAGTTGCTTATAAGTTAAACTTGCTTGAAGAACTTAGCGCTATACCTAACGTGTTCCGCATCTGTAGTCTGAAGAAGTGTTTCGCTGACGAATCACTGACTATACCGCATACAGATATGCACATAGACGAAAGTCTGAAATTTGTGGAAAAACTTTTGTCGATTGAGGATCGACAGGTAAAGAAGCTTCGAAGGAAGCACGTGCCTATTGTTAAGGACAAATGGGATGCCCGTAGAGGTCCCGAGTACACGTGGGAAGTGGAATCCACGATGAAAGAAAAATATCCCCATTTGTTTGAATAAATCTCGGGGTCGAGATTTCTTTTAAGGGGGTGAGGATGTAACACCTCGAAAAAAATTCAGTCCAATAATGTCTTGACACGTGTCATAAGGTTCCGTTATGTGAAAACATACTTTAGAGGGACTAAAAGTGACAAACAGTGAAAACTATGGAACGTAAGGGTCCAAAGTGTCAACGATGGATAAATAGACTCTATGATAACCCTACACAATGTTTATAACCTTAAACGGGTGGTTCATGGATCATACGGTGCGGAAATTGCACAAAAGTGAAGTATTGTAAACTATAGGGGCCAAAAGTGTCAACATGTTGAATTTATACCTCTGAGTGAACTTTTGGCAGACCCGAAGCTTTGTAAAGCTAAAATATACTCACTAGAATATGTGGTAAAAATTTCATGAAGTTTCGTCAACGTATGAGAAAGTTATGGCCAAAACCGTACTTGAGGGACTAAAAGCGTCAACGTCGAATTTCATGGCTTTTCGGTTGAGCGCAAAGTTATCCGAGGACATTTCCATGTTGGTAAATGTCCTAAGGTTCTTAAAAACCAAGTTTGGGGGTTTACGGGTCGAGAAAAGCAGCCGAAACATCGCATACAAGTTCAGGGACCAATTCTGCCAAGTTTGAAACTTGTTGGGCTGATCCGAGGGTCAGGCGACCCGCCTGGACATGCCCAGGCGGGCCGCGTGGGACTGCCAGCATCAGATTTCGCGAAAATGGGTGGTTTGGGTCCGAATTTTGAGTTGATACCAGCTGTGTGCACCTCCATTTTGCTCCAATAATATCCCTTGCATGCCTAGCCTACTGAGAACTCACTATAACATCTGAATTTCACCTTAAATCAGATCATTCACTCATTTTCTTGGGCACTTGGTAGTAACAATAAGCTCTCAACTCTCAAGAACATTCAAGGCAACTTTCTGGAGTTAATCTGATCATCAAAGTCGAATCCTAGTGTTCACTAAACACCTATAGGACCTTTGTAAGCTTTCAATTCGTTCTTTAATCCATTCTTGTTGTGATTATTGATAAAAGTCAAACTGGGTGTTCATAACCTTTGACTTTCCGATTAAACGGATTTCTTTCAGTCATTTCTCGAATTGAAACTTGTTATAGATTGGTATTTATGTGGGAAACAAACCCTCTAAAGGATACAAACTGATTCCCACTACATGCATGCTAAATGTCGAGTCAAACCTATTTCTAAAAAGTCAACAGAAGCGATTTTTGTGAAAAATGACATGATTAATGATATAGATGACATGCAATCTGATTGATCATCATAAGTAACTTGTATTACATATAAGGATGTGTTTTAATCATCATCAACTCGACAATCTATAGTATAGCCACGAATCGGAACCGAAAGTCTTGTAAAACGATTATTCCGTAGACTATCGATTCGGATTCGTACATGCATGTTCGAGATCTGCATTGGAAAGTATTTTTGACTATTTTTATTTTAGTTAAACTTTCTGGAATTTTCTTTGATTGAGTCTATGCTTAGCCTATTCGAATGCATGTTTCCGATTTATGCATGAAGTTGACTATTTTGCCCTTTTTGATTTAAAACGGGATTTTTGGAAAAGTGAAAGGATAGAAATCTTTATTTTTAATATATGAACTTGCACCGGAAATTTCGGATCAGTTGGTGGTCCAGATTTTGAGTTATGGCCATTAGCGTAAAACTATATTATAAATTTACATAAATGGTCCTTTTCGCGTAGAACCCGTTTCTGGCCACGTTTTGATACGAAACTCTTTACCAACAGAAGTAATATAATATTATGGGAATTTTGATGATTTTTAATTAATTTTTGGCTGAACGGATCCTAGATCGCTTAGTCATTTCGGCTTATGTCGGTTTTGACCGTTTTAGCCATAAAATGAGTTTTACACATCCTTTTGACCCGAAACCTTTTTCCACTGATTTTATATGATGAATAAATTATTTTAAGTATTCTGGAAATATAAAAATCTCAGATTTAATTTGAAAACCCGAAAACGCCCTTAAATCGCATATTTAGCGTTTTAAGCGCATAGTAAGCGTTATACTTGTTTTAAACATATAAGACCTATACCTACTGATGTGTTTAGCTTATTTTCATATAAAAAAAAACAGTAAGTATAAGTATATGAACTCAGATTTCCAGTTTTGGCATTTTTAGCCCTTGTGAAATTACTAAAATACCCCTACGGTGCATAGTTTGGTTTTAAATGGTAAATTTGATATATGGGTCATACCCTACTGATATAATATGTCATATTAAGTATATTTACTGTATGACCCAGACCCGAAACTCAGATTTCTAACTTTACTCTTTTATTATCTTTTAAATGACCAAAATGCCCTTTTAAGGCGTAAATTGGGTTTAAAATTATTCCGGGCAATATAGAACATAACTTACTGATATTATATCATATTTAAAGCATATTATATCAGGGAACTTGCATTTGAATCATTTGTCTACCCGTATCGCCCTTTTTGCGTTCGGTTCGGGTTACGTAACTAGTTTGCGTAAATTGATCGAAACGGGTCAAACGATATCATTTTTATTTCAAAATCCAGAATGTATTTAGTATACCCATATTATACAAGTATTCAAACTTGTCGGGTCTAAATCACGTTCTATCCGGTCTTCGCTTAATCGTGCGTAAACCGTATATTTCCTTAAAACTAACCGGTCTAAGCTTAGGCTTAATTAAAGACCCGTTAGTATTCTAATTGGTTATTTATACCATCGTTCCAGACTAGAGCCTTCCGGTAAATTGTACCTACGCTTACTTAAGTGAATACGGCTGAGTTATTATAATTCTTGCTATTTAAGACAGGAGCTAGCTCAGGTAAATACTCTTAACTTATTTTCCCTATTACGGGCTTGGGATACGGTAATATAAATACCGCATGGTCAGGTATGGGATTCGAAGACCAATGTGTCGGGAAATTCAAATAACCTGTTTTAATTCGTATTGCTTGACTGAAACATTGGGGGTTAACGCGACCGTGTCCTGGATATCCTTGACTCATTAATTGCAAATGGCCACGACCTAAGCACGGGGTGTAGGCATACACCTGACAGATGCTTTATGCTTATTACTTGATTATACCCAATATGGGATTCCCAATAAGGGAATAGTGGTGTGTCGGTTAATCTTGAACCGGCATAGGATCGGGCCCCGTATGTAGAGCAAGTTATGTAAAACTGATAACATGAGATATAGTTTGTCCCAAGTATAAAAGATTAATATTGCCTTGTGCATTTTAATCAAGTGTCAAAATAGTTTTGTGCCTTGTGCGCCTAAACCAATTTTCATAAACTCTTTTCAAATGAGTCAGTTGAGTGTATTTACCAGTGAAAACTGACGTATTTTCCAAAAGTCTAAGTGACAGGTACAAGTACGTAATAGGCTGGAAGCTGCTCAGGGCGTTAGTAAGGGATCTTGCAAGTTCTAGGCGTCTAAAGTCTGTTGAACATTTATCTTATTTTATTTGATCCGCCTGTGGATCCGTTTCAACTACTTGTGATATTAAATATTACGTTTACGTAAAGTTGAAATGAATCTATTTCTGCTTCCGCTGTGCATTTATATATTGTGTTGTTTGACTATGATGTTATCAACTACGTCACGTTACCCCCCACCGGGCCCACCGGTGACACGTGGAAATTCGGGGTGTGACACGAGACGACTCACACACTCTATGATGGACAATGGATGATGGTGGTGGATGATGGTGTTGTGATGGTGGTGGGTGAAGTGTGAGAGAGGTGGTGTGCCAAGGGATGAGTTTCAAGAGCTCCAAACACTCCTATTTATAGGCTGAACAGAAGCTCGGGCACGGCCCCGTGTCCATCCGCGTCTCTCTCTTCATTAATTGCAATCCGCAATTTCATTAAATGCAGCTGCAGGAAGTTTACCACGCCCCCGTGTCCGCTGGGCACGGCCCCGTGGTGGGCAGCAGAAGCTTCTATGAGTTTGTCTTTTCTGCTGACACTTGGGCACGGCCCCGTGCTCATTGAGCACGGGGCGTGTTCAGTCTTCTGTCTTTTTTGTTTTGCTTGGGAAGATGCTGTCGGGAGGTCGGGCATGCCACTTTTGTTCCTTTTCTTGTATTTATGTTAGATTTAGCTGTCTTTTTGCTTCTTTTATTCATTTGAGCTCATTTAATCCTGAAAATACAAAAGGAAGACAAAAGCATACTTTTTCCAACATTAGTACTAAAAAAGGATTAGTTTTATGCCACAATTGATGTAATTTATATGTTGCATTTTGTGCACATCAAATACCCCCACACTTGAATCTTTGCTTGTTCTCAAGCAAAACTCTTTATAATGTGGCTTTTTTTCACTCCCAAATGGAATGGGTAGAAGAGAAGGTTTTTTTTTTTTTTGGGGGGGGGGGGGGGGGGGGCTTGTCATAGAGTGTCGGGATTTCCAAGATTCTTTATTTAGGTTTTATTTTTATTTATTTACAATCATATTCGTCATGATTTATTAAAAACGTTTCATAAAATAAATTACTTATTAGGGCATAACATACCTTTTTAAAATTTCATTTATATACAAGTTCACATACCTCACGCGAAATCACTCAACACTCGGCCGAAGGTGTATTTTTAGTGAATCACTCGAGAGCGGCATGGAACTTACTCCTACCATAAGCTTGCCAAGCAATCAATCCTCCTCCTTTTTAACTATATACCTTTGTCAATATCAAGAGGGCTTTTTGGGTGAAGGGTTAGGCTTGGACTAAAGGTGGGTGGTTGGGTTAGTGGTTAGTAAAAGGGCGAAAAGCGTAACAAACGTCGGTTTTTGAAAGACTTTTTATTTTTCACATTTTTATTTCATTTTGATGAACCATTTGTTTCAAACAAATTTATTTTTGATGGACTTTTTTGTTTATTTGGTTTCATCAAAATACGTATATTTTTTTCAAGTCATAAGAAAACCGAACGTTGTTACTAAAAGAAAGGGGTAAAATAAAAAGGTTTAGGTGGGTAAAAAGGGTGATTGTTTTGGGTTAAGAAATGAAAAGGTTTAGGCTCAAAGGGGTTAACTAGGGGGATTTTGGGTAGGTGGTGAAAAAAAATGAAAAATAATGGTGTAGAAAGAAAAAGGGGTAGTCCTAATGCCTCCATCATTTACTTACTTGGGTTTAAGTTGGTAAGGACCGAGAATGTATTGTCGTGGCAAGTACTAGAGTAGTACGAACCAAGCGGCTATTCACACAAGAAACGAAATATGAGCATTTACTGTAAAGATATGTATTTGCATGCTCAATAAAGGCTCAAAACTCACTTTTGTGGGAAAGGGTTTTTATGTGATCAAGTATATATAATCAAATTTTAACTAAGCTTGTCATGACGCTTCATAATTTTCTTATGTTGGTTCTTTTTATCACGACGCTATCGGTTGTAAATTTGTAAAAATATAACCTTGTTAGAACTTGAATTCCCAACTTAAAAGTAAAAAGAAAATGAAAAATTTTTGAAAAAATATTTGGGGTGATTAGCGGTTCCAATAGAGTTTTGTGTAAGGCTTGTTATTAGGACTTGCAAGATTCAAGGTTTTAGCATCCCTCCCACACTTAAATTACACATTGTCCTCAATGTGTCCCAAAAATAAGTTTTTAGGTTGATTGAATGTGTAAAAGGGTGTTAAAAGCAAAATTTTATGTTACTGGCACTCTGGACACGGCCCCGTGTCGGATGAACACGACCCCGTGTTCAACTGTCAGTAACGAAAACTTACAGAAGGTGGACACGGGGGCGTGTTGGTTGGGCACGACCCCGTGTCTGACAAAAATCTGCAGAAATTAAACAAACAGCAGGTCTGGGAGGTGGGCACGGGGGCGTGTCGGCCGGACACGACCCCGTGTGGACATTCTGCAAGGTTGAAAAACAGGTTTCTTTCTCCGGTTTTCCTACCCCGGCTTTAGTAGTGCTAATCTTTAGCACTCTAAGCCTCGTGTGTACCTGTTTTATCAATAAATACCACACCAAACAATACCAAACGTCCTAGATTACCACGTTCAACATCCAAACCATCAAGTTAAAGATAAAAACAAAAGCAGAAAATAAAAATAAGTTAGGGAAAGTAAATTGTTCAACACTTCGGCACGCAGGCCGGAAATTGTTTGATAGAAAAGGGAATTTAACCTGTTGGATCCCTAACCAGCCGCTCCTACTCCTACTCCACCCGCCTAGTCCATGTCTTCATCACTGTCATCACCTCCTCCCCCATGCCCCGCCATGTACTCCCGGATGCTTCCGATGTCATCTTGGATATCGGAGATGTTTCTTTCAATGGCTCCGACCCGGTGGTATGTGTTGTTGGCGAGGTTGTAGGTGTTCCTGGTGCACATAAGGTTTTCCTGCAAAAGATCATGTAAACTCTGAAAGTTAGGAAAACCACCTCCTTATGAGGAGGACGGGCCCGGTTCACCGTGGGGTTGGTACTGGTATTGGGGAGGTGGAGCGTGAAGGACTAGCGCCTCTTGCGGGTTCCATGCATGACCTTGCATCCTCTGAAAGCTTACCGACCCGTCTTCCGCCTCATAGATTAGGTTCATGGAGCGACAAATGTGTACATCGACCCGTCCTGACCATGGGCTCCTTTCGAAAGACCTGGGTATGTTCGCGAAGGGCTTGAAGAGGCGGTACACCCATCCCCCAAAGAAAATAGGGGTTGGTGCATGAGCAAACCGGTTCAGATGCATGTTCCGGAGTAGGAGAAATGGAACATTGAGGGGTCTTCGGTTGTGAATACAGTGAAGGACCACCAAATCTCTCAACCCAACAACGCCGCTGCTGTCATGTCTTTGACTAAGAGAGTAAGCGAGGAGCCTATGAATGTAGCGGTAAAGCGGATCCCTCAGCTTAGTGCTCTTAGTGATGCTCGGATTGTAGAACCCATCACCAATCTGAGCCCATGCGGCTTGGCGTTTGTTCTCATCTAACTCTCGCATTCCTCCAGTGTTCTCTTCACTTCCCGAATCCTCCTCCGTATACAGCCCAACTATTGCCCCGAATTGTGCCATAGAGATCAAGTACCTAGTTCCACCACACCGAAATGCAACCCATTATTGTCGAAAGGGTCGCACCTTGAATTGAAAGTGAAGGTGCTGTAGAACTCCATAGTGCACTCGTGTACCGATCGAAGTCGAGTGGTTAGGGCAACCCTTAGTGGGCCGGTAACGAGGTTGTTAAACCGGTCAAGTTGGTTCACCATGGCTAAGAGGTTCGTGCATGCTTGTCTTGGGTATTCTTCGGGTCTTGTTTGAAGTGTGTCATATCTTGCCCTAGCATCGAGCTCATTTGCATTGAATCTTGTGAACTTCTTCGACATCTGAAAGAATACACCAAAAGTTAGCACGAAACAATGAGATTTTCGGAGAAAAACTGCAAACAGTGGGCTGGACACGGCCCCGTGCTCAGCGGGCACGACCCCGTGTCCAGGCGTCTGTTACTCAAAAATTCCATTTTTCGACCCGGTCCCGAAAATCTGAAAATTTTTGGCCAAGTAGGTGCGGTTTCCCCCGAAAATGAAACCCCAAGTGTCGTTTTTCCCAAAACAAACCGTTTACCCCTTCAATTTTATCTTTTTCGGTTCAAAAACAAGGGTTTGGGGTTTTTGTGAGAAATCGGGCAAATCTATCAACAATACAAGTGGGTTTACTTCCCATAACACTAATCTAAACTAATGCTAACAGATTTAAGCAAAAATTTGAGGTTTGATCCGGATGAACTTCAAGAACCCTAGATTTTTCCCAAATTTTTGATGTTTTAACTACATGCAAGTAAATAATCTAACTACTAATGATGATAGAATCATACCTTGATGTTGTTAGAATGAGAGGAGACGTCGGAAATATGCGGAAAATTTCCTGGACCAGAGCGTTTTTCGGGGAAACGGGGCGTGTGGAATGATGTAACTGTTATGAAAAAGGGGTTTTATCCCGATAGTTGCGCGGACACGGCCCCGTGTCCAGCGGACATGGCCCCGTGCCGCGCAAAGTTTTGAAATTTTTTTTTCAGTGCTCGTGTGGGTGCCCTGTTTTCCCAAAAACTTGGTTAGAAGACTTACCAGTTTCGATGTTTACCTGCTTGTTCGTAACGTACCAGGTATGATGTTGATGCCTTTACTCATCGACCGTTTGAAGCGAGATCTCTTCCTCCTCATCCTCAATGGATCCTTGATAGAGTTTCAGCCGTTGGCCATTGACTTTGAATGCAATTCCATTCCGAGATTTAATTTCTGGTCTTTGGCAAACATCACATGTCTTGAATCAAATACCTTTCGTGCGGTACTAGCGGCACCATGATGTCCTCCATATGGACCTTCATGACAATGGCGGAGAATCCTTCGTGCTTCGTAGCCATGTACACACCTTCGGATGAGTTGGTCGGCACACATTTTGAAAAGATAAGGATCTTCCCAAAGTAATGCTTTACATCAGCAAAGAATTTCTTTCTTTGGTGATGTGGCCATCCCTTGGTGACTATACCGCTAGCTAAGTAGTTAGCATAGTCGGCATACCATGGCTCTTGTCTATGTTCCGCCATTTCCAGGGATTCTGTTGGAAATTTTTCGTTGATTTGCTCGTCCCTGGTTGCCTCCAAAGCTGGGTCTTCTAAACGTGAAAGACGATCTGCTGCTGTGTTTTCTGCTCCTCTTTTGTCTTTGATTTCAATATCAAATTCTTGTAGGAGTAGAATCCACCTGATCAAACGGGGTTTTGCGTCTTATTTCTTGAAGAGGTATCGGATGGCTGCATGATCTGGATAGACTACAGTTTTAGAAAGAACAAGGTAAGAACGAAATTTATTAAAAGCAAATACCACAGCTAGTAATTCTTTTTCAGTGGTTGTGTAATTCTCTTGTGCATCGTTAAGTGTTTTACTAGCATAATAAATTGGGTGGAAATGCTTTTCTTTTCTTTGTCCCAAGACTGCTCCAACGGCAAAGTCACTTGCATCACACATGATTTCGAAAGGTAATTTCCAATCAGGCGCTATCATGATAGGTGCATTGAATAGCATTTCCTTGAGGGTTAGAAATGCTTGATTTCAATCCTTGTCAAAGATGAAAGCCGCATCTTTTTCAAGTAATTTTGTTAGAGGTCTAGAAATTTTAGAAAAGTCCTTGATAAATCGTCTATAAAATCCGGCATGCCCTAAGAAACTTTTGATTGCACTAACGGAGGATGGTGGAGGTAATCAAGAAATTGTGTCTATTTTCGCTCGATCAACTTCCATTCCTTCGCTTGAGATCTTGTGACCGAGTACTATTCCCTCTGTTACCATGAAATGGCATTTTTCCCAGTTAAGGGCGAGGTTAGTTTCCTCACATCGGGATAGCATTCGTTCAAGGTTATCGAGGCATTGGTCGTATTAATCTCCAAAGATAGAAAAGTCGTCCATGAAGACTTCCATTGTCTTTTCTATCATGTCATGGAAGATGGCCACCATGCAACGTTGGAATGTTGTGGGGGCATTACATAGACCGAATGGCATTCGTCGATAAGCAAAAGTTCCGTAGGTACATGTGAAAGTTGTCTTTTCTTGGTCTTCAGGCGCTATCGGAATTTGAAAGTAACCTAAAAAACCATCCAAGAAACAATAAAATTTATGACCGGATAGTCGTTCTAACATTTGATCAATGAAGGGCAAAGAAAAGTGGTCTTTTCTTGTTGCTTCATTTAATCGTCTATAGTCTATACATACTCTCCATCCTGTGACGGTTCTCGTTGGTATTAATTCATTCTTTTCGTTAGTTATTACCGTCATACCTCCTTTCTTTGGGACTACTTGGATGGGACTCACCCAAGGACTATCGGAGATAGGATAAATAAGTTTGGCGTCAAGTAGTTTGATGACCTCATTTTTAACCACTTCTTGGACATTTGGATTTACTCTTCGTTGTGGTTGTATTACTGATTTGTAGTCATCGTTCATTAGAATTTTGTGCGTGCACATGGAAGGGCTTATTCCTTTTATATCTACAAGCTTCCAAGCGATCGCATTTTTGTGTTTTTTCAAAAGTTTAATTAATTTTTCTTTTTCTACACTACTTAATTTAGACGAAATAATTACAGGTGAATTACCATCTTTGTCTAGAAAAGCATATTCCAAACCTTTCGGAAGTTCTTTGAGCTCAAGGGGCGGGTCTTTAGGAGACTCCTTATGTTGGGGTTCATTTTGATCAAGAACTTTAAAGGTTCGTTCTATGGCGACCTCTTCTTCAACAAAGTGGTCAATCTTTTCACTTGTATCGGGTGGCTCATCTTCATCTTCAATAAGGGGGTCATTGTTGCCAAAAGGATATTTCATTGAACACTCAAGATCTATTCTCCTTTTGAATGCCCCTAATTGAAGAGGTAGATTATTAAACTTCATGTTTTTCAATGCTTTGTGAGTTTTTACAAAGGGTCTTCCCAACACTAGAGGAGCGTCATCGAGGATGACAAAGTCGGTTGGGATTACCATTTGATTTATTTGAACCAAGACATCCTTAACTACACCGATTGATTTTATTACTCTCCGATTGGATAGAAAAATGGGTATTTGAAGTGGAGCAAAGTCACTAATACTTAATTTTTCGAAAATGTAGTTAGGCATTATGTTAACACAAAGATCCTTATCAATGGTGACGTTACTAATAAATGAATTTTGAAAAAAAACATGGAACCGGTGTAATGTTGATTTCAAAAGGGTCTTCTTTTATTAGCGAAGTTTGATCATTAGTTAACTTAACACTTACCATTTCCTCAATTTTTGCGTTAGTGTTTAACTCTTTTAAAAACTTAGCATGAGTTGATACTAAACAATGATTTTCAAAAAAAAGGTGACAAGAGATTAGTTTCTTCAAAATTAGACTCTTCTTGAAGTTTAACGTTATCGGCCTCACCTCTTTCGTTGTTTAACTCATGTGTCGGTTTCTCACTTAATTGTTCTTCCATTTTTAACTTTTCAACTATCGTTTCTTTATTTAATTCTTCTCTTACGCGGGACTCCTCTTCCTTTGCGCGAGATTCTTTTATGTACCGTTCGATAGTTTTAAGTTTTTCTATTATCCTATCGGCCACTTCGGTGATAGAGAAAGGATCGGGATCCTCAAAGCTTGAATCCGGTTGTTCGATCCTTGGTTCCTCATAGTACTCATATGAAGTAGATGGTTCATACCATTGTTCTTCATTGTAAGCATATGATGGATAAGGGTCGTAATTTTGTGCTTCATAGTACTCATATGAGGTGGGTTGTTCACGCCATGGTTCCTCATAATAAGAGTATGAAGGTGGTAGCTCATATCTTGACTCCTCAAAGTATGAGTATGAAGGTACATACCTTGGTTCATCAAAATATGAGTATGAGGGGGAAGGTTCATACCTTTGGTCTTCATAGGATGTGTATGAAGTCGATGGCTCGTACATGGGCTCCTCATAATAGTTGTATGAATTGGATGGTTGAAATAAGTTACAGCAATGTACCGAGTGCGGGTTACCACAATTAGTGCAATAGTCTCTTATGTAATCATCCTCCTCATAGGTGTAGTTGTAGCCTCCTGAGTATTGATCCATAGGGATCACTCAACAGACCACAACTGAGTCTCGGGACCAGAAAACAAAAATAAAGATGGAAACAGAGGCTGGACACGGCCCCGTGTTCAGGGTCTGTATCTGGGCGTTTTAATAAAAGTTACTGGTCTCGTTGAGCACGGGGGCGTGTTCAGCTAGCACGACCCCGTGTTCAAACTCTTTATCTGGGTGTTTAACTGAAAAATATGCAACACGGCCCCGTGTTCAGTGAACACGGCCCCGTGTTCAGGCTACTGTAAATGCAAACTAAACTAAAATGCAGAAAAAATGTGCGCGCGTTTTGAAAAAGTTTTGAAAAACTGATTAGGCCGTCGATTTTAAGCTTTCCTAAAATCCTTGTGTCCCCGGCAACGGCTCCAAAAACTTGATGCGTGTTAGTGTGTATATGTTTTAGGTATATATTTTAAGCCCTTTTTACACTTTTTAGCCAAGTTTTAAATTTATAAAACATGATATTTACTAACACTAAACACACATAAGGGCAAGTGCACCCATCGTGGACGTAGTATAGTGTTGGTAAGATACCGAGTCGTCCAAGAACACAAGAGCTTTTAGTACCGGTTTATCCTCAACGTCTAATCAATCAAAATGTTAGAAAAAGGTTTTTAAACTAAGAAAATAAAGCTAACTAAAATGCTGAAAAATAAAATAAAAATAAAACAGATAGACAAGATGAATCACTTGGATCCGACTCGTGTGTAGTGTAACCTTTGATTATTTTTGCACTTTTGCACTTGTTTAAGAGATTATCTTAGTTATTGTAGTAGACCCCTCTTTTGAAGGCGACGTTACCCTCAACCCAGTAGTTTGAGTTAGCAAGGATACAATCCTAAAGGGTCAGATTATTGAAAGATAATTAATTAAGTTATTAATGCATAATGTGGTAGGCCCCTCTTTTGAAGGCGACGTTACCCTTGGCTAAGTAGTCTGAGTCAGCAGGGATACAGTCCTAAGTAGTCGGGTTAAAGTTTTAATAGTAGTTTAACTTATGAGGGGATCAAAGAGTTTGGACCCCCGCCATCCAATACCTTTGGGTATTGAAGGAGGTCCTACTAAATTTGACCCAGGTCCTTTGCAGGATCTATACACTGAACAATGGCAAGACTCTTACCAAACCGTTCCCTTAACCCCCGACCAGGTAGCCAACATACCTCCATATAGACCGTGGAGATATGAATGGTGAAAATCTTGGAACAATCACCTTCAACATAAGAAACTAGTAATTAAAGTCATTAATACAAAACCAATTAAAAAGTGCAAAAGATTAAAAATAAAAAGTATTACACTAAACACTTGTCTTCACCAAGTGATGTAAGAGACATAAGCAAACATGGCCTTTGATTGTTGAAGGGGTATGGTCCCAGATTTCGCGTCAGCACGACCGCGAGTGACCATTATCCTTATCAAAACCCCCACTAGCTAACAACTTACCTGTGTCCGTGCGCGAACACGGTGGTCGAATCTAATCTGCCCAATGAGGGAAGAGGACTTACCTGGAATATGAGAACGGTATAGTAATGCGGCGTAGCACCGCATCTGGTGTATGAAAACAGAAGTACTCAGAGCGATGCGGCCTAGCACCGCATCCAGTGAACACTTCTATCAATACAAGGGAGCTAGATAACAGCAACAGTCACCACAGACGACGATGCGGCTTGGCACCGCATCTCGCGTATTTCTTGATCAAAGAATGAGACGCGGGAACATCTAGAGTTAGCGCAAGCAGCGATGCGGCCCGCACCACATCCTGTGCACTCAGCAAGTGGGACTGACACCAACAGAGCAAGTAGCACCAATGGCAGCCGCCTGTCAGGTCTACGTAAGCGACGGGCTGACGTGGCTTCACCTCCGCAACCCACATGCCTGACACACCTGCAAAGGTGCAGCATGTCGTCAGTGTATCCGACCACCTCCTCCTTCACTCCTCGGCTATAAATACCAACCCCAAACCAGGTTTAAGGTATCTTTACACAACTCTCTCACTACTACTACTATCATACTTTGCTTCCCAAGCAGACTACTGATTCTCACGCTGGAGAGTGGTAACAAGGAGCACCCCCCATCCCATCCTCCTTGTTGCGAGTCACGGTTTGTTTCCTTGTGCAGGAGATCAACCAGCAGGCGATCCAGCCAGCGATCCTCGATAGGAAGGGTTTAACCCTTCTTGACGAGACCAGTGTGTTAACCCTGCACGGTTAACCATTGTTTCATCAATTGTCAAGAACTCTTATGATCAATCTTGGATCCCAAGACGACTCACACACTCTATGATGGACAATGGATGATGGTGGTGGATGATGGTGTTGTGATGGTGGTGGGTGGTGGGTGAAGTGTGAGAGAGGTGGTGTGCCAAGGGATGAGTTGCAAGAGCTCCAAACACTCCTATTTATAGGCTGAACAGAAGCTCGGGCAAGGCATGGCCCCGTGTCCATCCGCGTCTCTCTCTTCATTAATTGCAATTCGCAATTTCATTAAATGCGTCTGCAGGAAGTTGACCACGCCCCCGTGTCCGCTGGGCACGGCCCCGTGGTGGGCAATAGAAGCTTCCATGAGTTTGTCTTTTCTGCTGACACTTGGGCACGGCCCCGTGCTCACTGAGCACGGGGCATGTTCAGTCTTCTGTCTTCTTTGTTTTTCTTGGGAAGATGCTGTCGGGAGGTCGGGCATGCCACTTTTGTTCCTTTTCTTGTATTTATGTTAGATTTAGCTGTCTTTTTGCTTCTTTTATTCATTTGAGCTCATTTAATCCTGAAAATACAAAAGGAAGACAAAAGCATACTTTTTCCAACATTAGTACTAAAAAAGGGTTAGTTTTATGCCACAATTGATGTAATTTATATGTTGCATTTTGTGCACATCAATGACCATCCGACCGGATGACTTGTTTAAATACTACAACGAAAACTTCAAAATTTCAAAACAATTTACAAACACACTCACTTATTCGAATGAACAGCCATTTGAATGGCCATCCGTCCGGATGAACATCCGTCCGGATGATCATCCGATCGACTCACCATTCGACACTTATATCATCCGACACGCTGTTTTACGCACCGTTCAACGCTTACGCTACTGTTCTATGCTCAGGCTAATCTCCACGCGCTCCCTTCAATCCAAGTACTGTGTTTACTAGCTAAACACCTACTGTGAGTATACTTGAACCCATTTTCTTTTAAAGCACTTTGGGTGTTACATAAGTTCTCTATCAAAACACATCAACACACAACGCAAACACTTTGAAACGCTAACCGCTCTCGCATGTTATACGTGATTCAATGAATGCTTGTATGTTATGTTTACACAGTGATTGTTTGCCTGACACCTTAGCAACGATAGTACTATAGTTTGGACTCAGCACCTGTCGTGGACAGGGGTTGTTAAGGGTATTACTTCACATGGTCACGGTGGTGATAATGTGTTGAGCATTCTACACTCGCAGTCATGTCGGTTGCATACATCATTGTCGATAGCTTACTTGATTCACAATTCTACGTGTTACATGCCGGTTATGCGTAAACGTTTTCGCTATACTATATGCTATACAAACTTGTGTACTCACCTTTACATTTTATGTATTGACTTTATTTTAACGTATGTGACAGGTTGACTAGGATGCTATGGCTGCTGTGATGAAACGAAGTAGGAGGTCTAGAAACAAACTAAATAAAATCTGAGTTGTCGGAACAGTGTTTTGTTTTTGAGACTTATATCTGTGATGACTGTTTTTGCTTTATATGTTAATGGTATGGGACATTAATGTTAAATATATTATCATTAATAGCTGTTGTGGATTCTCTTGGACAATCTGTTTCGCTCAGTGCCGCGCCCCGATGTTTCCGCCATTAATTGGGGTGTGACATCAAATCCCAAATCTCAATCCGATGTTTCATTTGTAATAAGATCATTGCTTGATTCCATGTCACCAAGGAAGCGATTAGCTCTTACAATAACAGAAGTACATTTACTTTCCTATGTTCTGATTTATTTTTCAGTTTATATTGAAGTTTTATCACCTAAATTCCTGAAATTAAGTTTGAATAAGATAAACCATAGCACAAGGATTTTACCTGTATGGAAGAGATATAAACCCAAAATAATGTGCACTTATTGTAACAAAGTTTTGTGTAGTTTGAAGGTAGACAGACTATTGGAGGGTGCAAAGTAGATGGAAGCACATGTTCAGTTCAAGAAGGGTTGTTATTACCAAGGGATGATGAAAAAAAAGATGTAGAAGGTCAATGACATTTGTATTGTCATAGGTTTTACATGGCTACTCCTTAGTGTTATTTAACCTTCTCCGTTGCAATGCGGGTTGGCTTCTATCCAGCATTTGTATACGTTACGCCTTAATTTGTAAGCCCCCGCCCGCAACGCGGCGGGGGTTCCATCTAGTATATTATTTTAAAAACAAAACTACTATTCATACTCACTTTCTATTTATATACTAGTGACTTTCTCTCGTGCTTCGTGGTGGAAATTCGGTTAATTGATATTTGTTTGGTTCATTACAGTACCATTACTCGCTATAGTAAGATCATATTGCTACCATATCATACCAAAATAAACAACATTGGTACCGGTATGTATTAATTTTTATGGTTTCTTGTTTGATAACAGATATCGTGTCTCTGTTGTAGTGAACCGAACGTACAACATTGGTTTGGTATTAGTATTTATTTTTATTGTTTTCTCTTTCGATAAAATAACATTGTGTCGTTAGCGTACCATACCAAACAATATCGGTACTGATACTTGTATTTAGTATACGGTTTCCAGTTACAAAATGTTTTAATTTATACAACTTTGTGTGTGACGATAATTGAATATCGGTACCAGTAGCTTTACAATTTGAACCAATCGATATCGTTCGAATAACATCGGTGTCAGTACCCGTTTTGTTTTCAGTCGATGTAAAACACGTGTTGATTTTTGTACTAAGTGCATGAATTATATCGGTACTATGACGAACCGAATCGATACCGATCCAATGCCCACGAGAATGTACCATCATAGTGTGCGGGCAAATAACTTGGAATGTTAAAAAAACAAAGATGCAAATTGAGATTTTTTAAAGTTAACAAACGTAAGCTATTATAAAAAAATCGAATTGAATGATAAATAAAATATTCCTAATAAAAAATAAAAACAAATACATAAGAATTATTAATCACCATTTATTACTAAAAAATCAAATGAATAATAGATAAAATACTACTAAAAAATAAAAACAATTATTAAAAAACGCCCAATCACTATTCATGGGCATTATAAAAAAAACTATTCATTACACTATTCATACCCACTTTCCAATTATATATATTAAAAAAAAAACTATTCATGACTTATTTTGTAAAGTGGTGGTTGCAGAATATGGTGGTGGTGGTAGGATGTGGTGGTGATGGCAAGATGTGGAGGTGGTTAGGGTTTTAGGGTTAAGGAATTAGGAAAGATGATATATATATGTAATTTTTTATTTTATTTATTAAACATTTAATTAAAAGAATGAATTGAACAGAATGCCCTAAATTAATAAACTTAACTTAAAATTTTAACTTGGTTAGAACCAAAGGACGTAGGGTGTAATGAGTTTTGCAAATAAATTATTGTGACTGTAATTATTAAAGTTAAAGGTCATCCGTTGCAATCTGATACAAACATAAAGGGCGAAAAGTGTAATTTACCCAAAAAATTATAAGAATGAACAATGTTTCCCGTATAATTACATACAAACAGTATATATTCTCTGTTATCCACTCAAAACCACCCACAAGTATTCCTTATAATACAAATAACCACTCATTTATTTACATAAGACCGCTAGGTGTGGGCTTGGGTTGGGGGCGTGGGTAGCCAAGCAACGCCGCTTTAGCCACACCTGGCCAACGTGGGTAGCGGCGTTGCCCCACTGGCGTGGCTATGAAGCCTAGCGTGGGGCGGGTTGGGGAGATGATGTGGATGGTTGGGTACCGTTCGGCTAACCGTTTGGGCTAGCCATTTGGGTTAGCCGTTGGCCAACGGCTATTTTATAAAAAAAATCTTCAACTTTTACAAATCAAACAATTCTTACTAAATTTTACTATCCAAATATTCAAAAACCACCTCCCATCACTAAAAAAAATATATATTCAATGAATTCTTCAAGTTCAAGCGATTCGTCTGATAGTTATGATTCGTCATCCTCATCGAACGACGGGGCGGAAATATTATTAACAACAATGGCGACGGTCCTAAAAGCTATCGTTGAAGATTCAGAAGAATGGACTTCCCAACCCCATCCCAAACGGAGGAAGTATATCGTTCGTGAACGTGAAATCGCTAACGATTTGCTGGTAAGCGATTATTTGTCACCCGAACCAATGTATGATGAAAGAATGTTTAGGCGTCGTTTTCGTATGAGTAAAATTTTATTTTTAAGAATATCAAAAGATTTAGAGGATAATTACGATTTTTTTCTGGCAAAGACCCGATGCACGTGGTAATTTAGGATTTACCCTGTGGCAAAAGGTTACGACCGCCCTAAGACAACTGGCTTACGGGAATAGTTCCGACATAATGGACGACTATTTAAAAATACTCGCACAGGTGGCTATGGAAAGTCTTCATAAAATTTGTGCGTATATCATTGAACTATATATGAAAAAATCCTTGATAAAAGCAACGTTGAGTGATATGCAACAAATTATGGAACATCACGCTGAATATCATGGTCTCCCCGGGATGATAGGTAGTTTAGTTTGTATGAAATGGGAGTGGGAACTTTGTCCAACTGCATGGCAAGGCTCTCACACGAGCGGATATCATGGAATGCCGACTATGATGCTTGAAGCTGTTGCATCACAAGATCTTTGGATATGACATGCATTCTTTGGTATATCAGGTTCACATAACGATATAAACATTATTCATCACTCGCCTTTTTTTTGTAAATGATGTTGAATACATGCATGAGTACTATCTTGTTGATGGAATTTACCATGAGTGGGTTGTTTTTGTGAAATCTTTATCAAGAGATGGAACCCTAGATCCTAAAAGATCAAAGTTTAACAAAGTTCAGTGGCGGCACGCAAAGACATCGAGCGAGCATTTGGTGTTTTGCAGAAAAGATGGTGCATTTTGAGCATGCCTTGTCGATTGTATGAAAAAGATCAAATAAGAAACGTGATGTATGCGGGCATCATTCTACACAACATGATTTTAGAGGATGAAGTTCGAGCAATAGTTGAACATTATCCCGAAGAGACCGAATCAAATAATGAAGACATTAGTGACGAACAGAGAACGCAAAACCAAAATCTAATCGAGTCATGACAAATAAATTCAAATCTTCGAGCTGATTTGGTAGAACATCTTTCAACACTTCCTAGATTTGACAACATTGAAGACGAAGATGAAGATAATTGATTATTATTATTATTATTATTATTATTATTATTATTATTATTATTTTTGTTTTTTTTTTTTTGTGATGTGATGTATCTTTTTTGTAGTTATTTAGGGCATGTTTGGCTAAGCTTTTTGAAACAACTTATTAATTTATTGGCTTTTTGAAAAGTTATAAGCTCCAAAATGATGTTTGGCAATGACGGTGTATGTGAGGAGAAAAAACCAATAAGTCAATAAGTCACTCCATACAGACTTTTCCAAAAAGCTAATAAGTCAATAAGTTGTTTTAGAAAGCTTAGCCAAAGATGCCCTTAATATTAATTAAATAGATGTTTTTAAAATTAATATATTAAATTCTATGATTAAATAAAAGAAGAAAAATAGATGCATAATGGCACCCACCGCCGCTCAGCCACGCCCTGTCGACACTCTACTAGTTTTGACGTGGAAAAGTGAAGCCAACAAGTACCACATCTCGGTTGAAGTGGTGGAATCCACTGTCAGTTATTGATATTTTGAATACTTTAATGCAAATTGAGGCATGTAATGCATACTTCAATATTTTGTAATCAAAAGTTGTAGTCTTCCAAGGGAAAAGTCGAGATTTCCGGATCTTAGATTATGATTACAAGGTTGAACAATTTAAGAAGTACGTACATGTTGGAGATAGCTCACAAACTCAAGTATTTGCTCCGGAAAGTAGAAATCCACGATGACTTTGCAGAGGAAGGTGAAGCATATATCCGAATGCTTTGTGAGGCCACAGCACGACCTCTCACAAGATACAAAGCAACCCATATACTTAACACCCTTTGAGCTCCCCTTTCTCAACCTCAACTACAGCCAAAAGGGTCTCCTTTTTGCAAAACCACCTCCGGAAAATCAAGATTTCTCCATAACCATTTTCTTGGAACACCTTCGCCGCTCCCTCTCTGCCACCCTCAATCATTTCTACCCTCTCGCTGCGCGCTTAGCCACGCGAATAGAAGAAAACCCACCTTCATATGTCATCTACATAGACCCTGAAAACAGCCCCGGAGTCAAGTTTGTTCACGCAACCGTGGACGCAACTGTTTCCGACATCCTTGCGCCTGATGTACCCTTAGTTGTTCATTCATTCTTCGACCTGAATGATGCTATTAGCCATGATGGTCATACGCTCCCGTTGTTATCCATTCAGGTGACCGAGCTTACCGATGGAATCTTTATCGGTGGCTCTGTGAACCACATTCTCGCAGATGGAACATCTTTCTGGCATTTCATGGCTGCTTGGAGTGAAATATTTAGATCGAAAGAGAAAACTGGTGATTGCATCTCGCGTCCTCCGTTATTGAAACGATGGGTCCTTGAAGGATACAGTCCTATTACAAGTCTACCGTTCAAACATCATGATGAATTCATCCATCGAACAGAAAATCCACAAGTTAAAGAGAGATTCTTCCATTTCTCATCGGTTGCAGTCTCTAAGCTCAAAGCAAAAGCAAATGAGGAATGCAACATGCAAAAAATCTCAAGTTTACAGGCGGTTTCCGCACTTTTGTGGAGGTGTGTAGCTCGAGTTCGATGCCAACCACCCAATAGTGAAACCGTTTGTAAATTTGTTATTAATAACCGGTGTAGAGTGAACCCACCGTTGTCTGATGATTATTTTGGCAATTTGGTTGATATAATTAAGGGAACAACAACGGTTGAGGATCTAATGTCTCACGGGCTTGGATGGGCAGCATTGAAGATGCATCAAGTGGTCAAAAACCACGATGATGCAGCAGTGAAAAAGTGGGTTGAGTCATGGTATAAAAACCCGGTAGTATACAAACTGAATGGACTGCTACATCCAAACATTGTACACATTGGGAGTTCACCAAGGTTTGACATGTATGGGTGCGAGTTTGGGTTGGGAAAAGCAGTTGCGGCTAGAAGTGGGTTCGCGAACAAAGCTGATGGCAAAATGACAATGTATCCAGGTCGGGAAGGAGGAGGGAGCATGGACGTTGAAGTTTGCCTATTGCCGGAATATATGATGGCTCTTGAATGTGATGAGGAGTTTATAAGTGCTCTAAAAGAGTAACTAAATGGTATTATGGTACAAAGTAAAATCTCATTTCTGATGATTCATGGTTTACATTCGGTAACAGTGGTTACATTTTGTGTGGTTTCTTTCAATAAGTAAGTTGTTCCAATCAAGATACGATTCCTCTATTTTTATCAAATAGGATGTTACCTTTGTAAAAGTCATCAATTTGCGATAAACTAATGTTGTTAATTTATATTTTACTACAAGAACGGGGCACCTTTAGCTACGACAGCTGTCGCCGGTATTGATGACATTTGTCGCCGGTATTGACTTTTAGCGACGACGTGTCGCCGGTATTGAGTCGCCGGTATTGCTCGGACGCTATTGCCTTGTTGTCGCCGCTAAAGGTACATGTCGCCGGTATTGATCTTCAATCTTTAGCGACGACAACTGTCGTCGCTAAGTCGCCGGTATTAGTCATGGCCCGTAAAGGATTGTCGCCGCTAAAAGTCTGTTTTTTTTAATACAGCAGCTGTATATACAGCTGCCCAGCCTGTTTTACGGCCGAAAAAACAAAACCTGCCTAATTTCAAACAACGCAAGCATACGCCATGAACATAATCAACATATACTAACGGTAATATAGTTAAAAACTACGTTTGAGTCGTACATTATAATCCTACAACGTTTAATTAAATCATACATTAAAAACAACAAGTCACTCTACGCTGGATTCATTATCGAATATGTCATCAGAATCGTAGTCTTTTGACTTTCCTTTTCCTTTTCCCTGTGAAGCAAGATAGTTGTTAAGTTGGCTCAAAAAGGACGGGGTTTGGAACAAGCTGTTAACAAAATCCTACAATAATAGATATCAAAACGTATATTAGCATATATTTAACAAGGAAACATGCGTTAGTTTTTCATTTTATAAATTGCGTAGTTTACCTCGGAAAAGGGTTCTTGCGTCCGAGCTTGCGAAGACGACATGTTAGATGACGAGTGCGAGGACGTGTTGGAAGAAGGTTTAGGCCCATCCCGCGGTACCATCCTCGCCGCTCACCCAATGCTTCCTGATACGGGGCAATTGGTGGACCCTCACCGCTCCATTCACTTGTGGCCTGTTGTATGTTCCGCTGTATTTTACGAAGATGATTAAATATATATGTGTATATATATATATATATATATATATTTGTTATAGAAAATAATACTTAAAAGAAATACTTACATAATTTTGTTCAGCAACCGGATCAACCCAATTCCCTTGATTGTCCGTGTGGGTTTTAGCATACGTAGGTACCCAATCCATCTCCTGTTTAACATTAAACTTAGATTAGACATTAAATAAACAAAAGCTTACACACACGCACGCATACATAAAACATTACATTTTTATAGGCGGTGCTACCGTACGATGATGTCCCCCCACGGTATGGGAATTGTTGTTTCTCGCGTACTAGTGTGTTGGCCTTGCTTCTTTTAATATAATTTTCGTCTCGAAAACCTTCGATGGTTCTCAACCAGTTATCATAGGGCATATCCGGGGGATGGTATGCCCTTGCGCTCCAATATCATTGTAACCTCCCTTGCTCTTAAATAATTTTTTAGCGTCGTACTTGCGGTCAGAGTACCGCTTCATAAGCACAGCCCTAATACCACCCGTCAATTCTTTGGCCTCTAAATCACGTTCCACTTCATCAAAATTGAAATTTTCCTACAAATTAAATAAAAAAGTTAAAATATCATATATAAATTAGATTTGCATGTGCTTAAATGTTTGATAAAATCTTATGCATATAACTTATTTACCCGTAAGTGGTTCATGAGGGCATCCTTGTATTGTTGTTCAACGTTATCCCATCCAATTTTATCGAACGGGATGGTCCGCCACATATACAGGCCGGCCTCCCGTGAAAACATATCTCTTGATTTACCAACAGGGGTATACGTGACCTGTCTGTCAAACGTAAGCGACACAGCCCCCCCCCCCCCCCCGCTTTTACTAGACGCCTTAGTTTCTCGTTTTTCGCTTTCCCCTAACCTTCTTTGGGGGAACCGCTGCAATTAAAACAAAAATAATTAGTAACAACATTTATAATATATAAAATATAAGGACTACAAAATAATTTAGTAAAAGACTTACCGTCTGTCTCGTGTGTGCCACGAAATCCACCAGGAGGAATCGGTGGATCACCAGCGCCGTCACCCCCATGTCCCCAAGGGGCTACATCCGCCATAAGATAAGCGAATATCAGCAATACCGAAAACATAATCCCTATAAAGTTGCAAATGTTACAGCATGTGTATCTAATAGAAATTAAGGAAAGTACAACAAGTGTAACTCAAATTCAAATAAATATTTCAAACAAGTCTTTATCAATTACAAATCAATATAAATTACAATAACTTTTCTTTTAGTCAGACTCCACATAATCGGGATCATCCTCATCACAATCAGCCTCGACCTCATCACAATCAGTCTTGACCTCAAACACTTCATCGACGGTAGCCGTTGGGGGATCAACTTCAATTGAAGGCTCACCCGCAGTAACATGAGAAGATCCAATTTGAAAGTATTGGGTCAAGTCAATGACAAGTGGACAATCAGATGAAGAGTTGTTGTCGACAACGTCATTATCTTCTAAGCCTTTGTCAACATTTTGAACCTTATTGACGCGGTCATCATCACTTAATGGCCGATCCCAAATTCTTCGATGATTAACATTTTCGACTACCCACCTATGTTTTTTTTTTTTTGGTTTCGAGACATTTCTTGGATGAAGAACACTTGTTTGGCTTGCGAAGTAAATATGAGTTGATCGTCTTTGTCCCATTCATGTTCAGTGCTTATACTGGTGATATTATTATCATGGTTTACACCCCTTCGAGTATCAAACCACTTGCACCGAAATAGGACAATGGAATAATCATTTGTATAACGCAACTCAATAATTTCTTCTAATTGGCCATAAAATTTCACACCGTTCTCTCCAACCACTTCCACCCCAGAGTTTTGCGTTGCGCATTTTGCATCACGTTCAAGTGTCTTAAACCTAACACCGTTGACTATGCAAGCAGTGTAAGTGTAAGCAGTCATTTTCGCACAAATTGAAAGAGCATACAACTCCGGGTGGAATTCTGGAGAATTTTGTGTTTTCATCGAATGGACCTAACAAAAATAGAGTAATAATGTTTGTTATATATGTATTACCTAGCAAGTGTAGAGTAATGAGTGTTATATATGTATTATACCTTATGGAGAAACCATCCCGGAAATTTGGTTTTAAGATCATCTTGGGGATGTGTATGTTTGAATTCACTACATTGATGACAAATATAAGAAAGGAATGAAAAATACCAATTAACAGATTATGAAAAGTTAAAGATAGAAGCACTCACTTCATGTACTCCCTAACTTTTGCGCAGTTTTTGAGGACAAACCATTCCATCTTGCTTTTTTGATGAATGATAGATATTTGTCCTTTCTTGCGCCAACAGGACGACATTTGGACTCAAACACCCATAACTTTCTTTTTTCAACAACGACATCATCGTTTCTATCTGGGCGATTGAACTTAGTCTGAACATCTTTAGGGTACATTGAACAAAATGTTAGAGCTTCTTCAAACACATAACCTTCAGCTATACAACCTTCAGGCCTTGCCGGGTTTTTGACATAGTTCTTTAGTTTTTTCATGTACCTTTCAAATGGATACATCCATCTAAAAGCTACTGGACCTCCTGCAATCGCTACATCAGGTAAATGCACAAGTAAATGAACCATAATGTCAAAAAACGCAGGTGGATAGATCATCTCTAACTTGCATAAAATGGTAACAATGTCATCCTTTGCTTTGTTCATATCATCCACCGATAAGTTCTAGAGCAAAGTTGCTTAAAGAACATACAAAGGTCTACTGTTGGTGTAGATGTATCTTTAGTCAAAAGCCCTCTAACCCCAATCGGTATCAAACGTTGCATGAGGATATGACAGTCATGAGATTTCAACCCGGTAATGTTAGCATTGTTTTCTGTCACCCTCTTACTAATATTAGATCCAAACCCATCTGGTAATTTAACATTTTTTATAAATTGACAAAAAAAAATTTCGATCATCGGACTTGAATGAGTACTTTGGGTGGGGACTTAAGAACTTGCCACCCGATTGTTTCAGCCATTGTGTCGGCCGAATGTTTAGTTTTTCCAAGTCGGACCGCGCATTTGGCGTGTCTTTGCTCTTATCGTTCATTAGAAGAGTACCGAGCAAGCTGTCGCACACATTTTTCTCTATATGCATTACATCTAAGTTATGTTTCAGCTGCAGAGAAGACCAATACTCAAGGTCAAAAAATATGCTTCTTTTGGACCAGTTCAACTCGAAATCTGACCGGCTTATCCTCCCACCTCCAAAATCTGGATGCTTGCCTGGTAGACGATTAATTAAACGACCGAGTTGAGCTTCTATGTCAGCTGGGCTAAACTGTCTCGGAGGGTCTCGTGTCTCGGGTCTCCCGTTAAAGTCGAGACTTGTTCTCCAAGGATGGTTGGCATCTAAGAACCGGCGATGACCAACATAAGCACATTTACCAGTTACACGTATTGAAGGAGTGTCTTGGTTACAAGTTGGGCATGCCATGTAGCCTTGTCCGCTCCAACCTGATAGACTACTACGGGCTGGAAAGTCATTTATGGTCCATAACAACGTCGCCTTCATTGTGAAGTATGTGTTTGTTGCTGCGTCTTTAGTACGTACACCTGTCTGCCACAATTGCTTAAGCTCATCCACTAACGGTCTAAGGAAAACGTCCATGTCTTTCCCCGGTGATTTAGGGCCAGGAATCAACAAGGTCAACATGAATGTGGACTCTTGCATGCATAGCCAGGGAGGCAGATTATATGTGGTGAGTATAACCGGCCACGTGCTATGAGTCGAGGATCCACTACCGTTGTTAAAGGGATTAAAACCGTCAGCTGCAAGCCCTAAGCGAACATTTCGTGGCTCCATCGCGAAGTTTGGGTACTTTTTATCAAAGTCTTGCCATGCAGATCCATCAACTGGATGACGCATATTCCCATCTTCCGATCGTCCGGTACTATGCCATATCATATCTTTCGCTGTGTGCCTTGAACAATACAAACGTCGTAGTCTAGGCATCAAAGGAAAGTATCGTAACACCTTACGAGCCACCTTCGTGCCTTTTGTGTCTTTATCGACCCATCGACTCTCATTACAAACGGGACAATTTTGCAAGGACTCGTTTTCTTTCCAAAAGAGAGCACAATCATTTGTGCACACATCTATCATCTCATATGCTAAACCAATCTTCTTAAATGTCTTCTTAGCTACATAATACGAAGGGGGAATCTTGTTTCCTTCTGGCATTGACTCTCGCAACAACGAGAAGAGTCGATCTACTGCTTCATTTTGCAAATGGTACGGATCCTTTATATTCAAAAGCTTTGCTAAAAAGTCGATAGAAGAAAACTTGGTACAACCAGGATATAATTCTGTTTCAACTTCCTTTACCAAGTCTTCAAAATCATCAACAACACCGCTACTATCTCCATTCGAGTTCTCTTGGTTAAGGTATGTATCTTCTTCCATACGCTCCCCCCTAATGTCTTCAATAACGTTTACCATACCGTCTTGTGGCGCAACATCGTTTACTTCTGCAATTGGATTTGTGTCCCCGTGAAAGGTCCACTTCGTGTATTCCTTCCAAAAACTGTTAATACGCAAATGGTATTTCATTTCTGCCATAGTTTTTAAGCCAGAATTTTTACATTTGGTACACGGACATCTAACTTCATCTGTTTTTTTATCACTCTTTCACACATCTCGATAAATGACTTGAGTCCTTGCTTGTAGTGAGGTGAGACGTGGGGAATCAATCCAACTTTTATCGATAGGCATTATGCAACTGAAAGAAAATCTAATTTAGGATTAACAAGACAAGGGTAGGCTGCTAAACCCACTTTTTGAACACATTTTCTCATATGTGAATGTGTATTACATGATTGTTTGTTTAAGAAAAATTCGGCAGCATTTCCTCTTAGCTCCCAAGTATATATGTAATGATATATATACCCGAGGAGCAAAGAGAAAATGATAACTGAATCCTTCTTAAACAAACAATCATGTAATACACATTCACATCCTAAATGAGATAAAGTATTCAAAAAGCAGTCCCAAGATAAACGGGGACAACCCGAAATTAATTTCTAAATCAATTTCGGGTGGGTATTTCTAAGCTCGTTATGTTTAAAATGATTAATTCAAACACGGGCACAGTTTTTTAAGCTTGTTATGTTCTTAATGATTGTTTTAAATTTTGGGCGGAACGTTATGTTTTAAATGATGAATTCAATTTCGACTGGGTGTTTTCTTAGCTCGTTATGTTTGAAATGATGAATTCAATATCAGGCACAGTTTTTTAAATATGTAATGTTCTTCATTTTGTTAGCTCCTTTTGTTTTAAATGATGATTTCAATTTTGGCGGGTATTTTCTATGTTTGTTATGTTTTAAATGATAATTTAAATTCAAGGAGGGTATTTCCTAACTAATATATATCTTTCAAAGTTAAATATAAATGTTTTCAAACCTAAACACAAACATACTAATTATCAAACTTAAACTTTTTTTTTTCAAATCTACACATAAACATACTTACTTACAAACACACATTTTGATCAAAACCACAAAATGTATACATACTTACATACACATTTGCATACATTATACAAACATACATACTAACATACACATTTTTCACCAATTGCAAACATTTACTTTCACCAATTGTTCATCATTGACATACACCTACATACTAACATACACCTACATACATACATTCATAGACTTACATACATATATACATGCTTACATACACCTACATACACAAATACATAGATTTTCATTTACACATTTTCACCAAATACACCTACATTATACATTTGACATACTAATATACACCAACATACATACATTCATAGACTTACATACACTTTGCCTGTCGCCGCTAATGGTTTCGCCGCTGGTGGTGTATAATTCTTGTAGTGATTTTAATATTTTGTAAAGGTTGAACTTTTTTAAAATACACTTTGTGAAATTCTTAAAAAAAAGTAGCTTGTAACCCATTTGAACAGCATGTCTATTTGTATGTAAAGCTAGAAAAATTGATAAAATAGTATTCATTAATCATTATCACTTAAAAAATGTTTACATTGATAATCTGACTACATAGTATGCATTCACTATTGTGCTACTAAGCGAAGTCAGCCAAAAAAAAGAACAAAAAAAATCGTATATAACCCATTTTTGACATAAAAACACATTATATATCAAACAAATGTGCAGAAATACAGTCCAAAAAAATCGCATTTAACCCATTCTTCACTATGGTTACTGACATAAAACTAATGAACATTTTAACATCTATTTTTGGACTAAAAAATAGGTGGGTATGTAAAGGAAAATGACTGGTGAAGTTCTTAAGGGATGGTGAACCAACATATTTAGCCAATTTGAAGAAATGTTCAAGCTAACATTCATCCTAACATACGTTCATCCTAACATACATTTACTTCTAAACATTTTCACCAAGCTAACATTCATCCTAACATATATTTACCAACATTTACATCTTGGAACAAAAATAAACATACGCTAACCTTTTTTGAAGGAGGAGAAGAGGTGGTGCCGGTGGAGATGAGGTGGCGGCCGTGGAGACGAGGTGGTGCCGGTGGAGAAATTCTCTAGCATACACCCGAACACACAAAAATATACAAAAATTAAATGCTATAACATGTATATAACAAAAATAAAGAAGAAATGTAACAAAAACAAAGGTTCACTTACCGATTTGGGTGAAAATCGCGTGTTTCCGACGGTAGAGGGAAGGTTTTGGGGGAAAAAGTGAAGAAAGAGGGAAAAAAGGCGCTGATATGGGTCTGATATCGTAACACCGTTAGCGGTGACGTGCTGTCGCCGGTATTGACACTTGTCGCCGGTAAAGCTCTGTTGATGCATAGAATGTCTGTTGACTACGTCTATGTGAAGTCTTAGGTCAAGATAGGTGAACAGAGGGTCTAGAATGTCAAAATATGTATTTTTAGAGTTAGGTTCGCTTTTATGTACATTGTGTAAGTAGGTCCGCTCATAGGGTCTTAGGAGGTTCGCTTATTAGGTAATCAGGTGGGTTCGCTTATGCGTCAAAGTTATAGGTCCGCTCATATGGCTGTCCATATGAGCGAACCACTCAGACCTATATATACCTGATCATTTGAGCGGACATAGATACGTATATGTGTGCTTTTGGAACGAAACTCTGTCAAAATTACTTCAGAAAGCAATAAAACAAAAGGAATTGAAAGGGACAAGCTGTGTAACTTCATATATACTGATTCCGCCATTATACATGAAGATGAACTGTCTCTGCTGACTTTTCAGGGTCGGAACACGGTCCAACAAGTGGTATCAGAGCTCAGGACGAGGAGTTCATAATACTACAGCTTGAATCTGCAGAAATCTCTCTTTTCTACTCACTTTCTCTCATACTTTTTTGGTTTTAAGTGGTTCCCACGGTTGAAATTGTCTAAAAATTGAGTATAACGTGTAAAACATACAAACAACAAACCCTAGAAAGTTTCAGGACAAAACTCGGATTAAAAATGGTAAAAACTGGGTAAAAACATAGGTCCGCTTTTACGGACATCGAGAGATTCGCTTTTTAGGACATAATTGACAGGTTCGCTTGTAATAACTAAGCAGGTTCGCTTGTAATAATCAATTTGGTCCGCTTTTTCAGACATTTTCGCTGGTAGATTCGCTCGAACGGACATATTCAGGTCCGCTCGAACATACATTTCCGGTTCGCTCATTTGTGCAAAGTGACAGATTCGCTCATTCGGTCTGCTTATTCGAACAGTATCTGGTTCGCTCGAACGAACAATATCTGATTCGCTCGAGTGGTTCGCTTTTTGGGACTTTCGCTCATACGAACATATCTGATTCAATTATCAGATTCACTTATCTGTCATTTACACAGATAGATTCTCTTATTTGTCACTGTTTTTCAAAAACTTCGAAAATTTTTCTTAGTGTTGGTTGATTTTGCAGGTACATTCACAATGGATGATATTTTCTTGAATCCGTTCAGCGACATGTACGCATTCACGGGAAATTCCGGAAACAATGATACGTCTTCAAGTAATACGAACGAGAATCCTCCAAAAGAAAGGAAGAAGGAAGCTTGGGAATCGGAAAGTGCGTTTGGGACATTCAATAAACCACCAAAGCTTATGGCTATTGAGGAGTACAGCCGATGGTCCAGAAAGTTTGAAGATTGGATGATGGCTTTTGCATTTCCAAGTTGGAAGAGTTTGAAGAATGGATATGAGAACGGAAACAAGAATGGTGAAGCTTTAACATCGAGTGATGAGATTGATTCGTTTGTAGCTGAACAAAAGTGTGTGGCATTGCTATTCCAATCTGTCCGAGAAGACATCATTTCTTTGATCGACTACTCAAATGCAAAAGATCTGTGGAATAAACTTAGAGCAAAATGTATAGGAAGCGAGGAAATTGTGAAAAACAAACGAAAGCTTCTTAGGAAAGAGTTTGATATGTTTGGGTGTCTAAAAAATGAGTCAGTTTGTAAAATGATAGAAAGGTTCGGTCATCTGAAGCTGGAATTAGCAAGACATGAAATCAAGTATTCTGATGAAGAACTAGTTGACAAACTATTCGATTCATTACCAGACGAGGTGGATTGGAGATATTATGCGCTTATGTTGAAAAACACTATTGAGCCTGCAAAGTTGACTCCAGATTTGGTAATTGAGAGACTTGAAAGTCACGAGCTGGAACTGAAGAAAACGTACAAAGTCAATCACTCATCTTACCAGCAGAATTTGGATCTTTATTATCCAAAAAGCATGATGCCAAAAGCAACTTCTCCAAAGACTGCATTTTCAGCTGAGAATGTATCTTCAGCAAGCAAAGAAAGTCAAAGCAGTCCAAACAGCGGAAGCCACAGTGGTTATCACAGTGGATCTTCATCTTCTGCAAATCGTTCTGATGCAAAGTTTTCATGCAACATCGCGATAGATTTGAAGAATGCTCAGAATTTTGATGAGGAGTCGGCTAAACAACAGATGGTATTCTTGGCATCTGTGTTAGAATCTTATGAAGGGTTGGTGGCTGGTAAGATCGGGAATACAAATCTGACAAAGGAAGATTATGATCAGATAGATCCCAAAGAAATGGAGATGATCGACATTCGTTGGGCGATGGCGAGTGCTGTTCGTAGAGCACAACGCTTCATGGAAATTACCGGGAGGAAGACGATCGGTGGTCCGTCTACAAAGTTGGGGTTCGATAAATCAAAGGTGACGTGCTTCAAGTGTAAGCAGAAAGGTCACTTCAAGCGAGAATGTAGAAATGCGTATGCTGATGAGTCGGAGAATCCTTTTAGAGACGATTACTACAAAAAGGCGATATATCATCAGAATAAATCCGAGCCGCCTAGATTGAAGCAGGCTGAAGATAACAGAGACAAATCGAGGGCTCTTGCAGTGATTTACGATGATGAGGGGTAAGATTGGAGCAAAGAGGTTCTACCGGAGGAAGATGCGGTTGGTTATGCATTTATGGCGAAAAAAAATGAACCCGTTCCCTGGAAAGATAACCGTACGGAAGAGCAGAAGTATCGATACAGAAAAAATGATTGCTGAGAACAAGATCATTAGACTATCTAGTGTCTATTCGGAAGCAAAGATAGCAAAAAGATGGGATCCGGATAGATAGTGTTACTTGGATCCGTATGGTAACATTGCGATTGGCGACAAAACACTTGATATTGAAGCCATTATCAAGGAATACAAAGAAGAGGATGAATATTGGCAAAACAAATGGTGGGGCACTCCAACGGAGAAAATGTTAGAAGAAGAAGAAAAAGAAAAAGAGAGAAAGGAGAAAGAAGAGAAAGAGAAGAAAGAAAAAGAAGAAATCGAGAAATTAAAGAAGGTTGATACCGGCATTATCGATACTACGCAGGAGTTGACAGCAGAGAACCTGGGAAAAATGGCTGACAAAGTGCTGGCTGCGAAAGCACTTGAGGTAGACTCTAACTCCGTGTCTGAGTCAAAGGGCCAGGTCAGTCCAAATTCGTCAACAAATGCGTCAGGTAAAAAGATCGACGGAAATGCTGACTGCAAAAATTGCAACAAAGAATGCAATTTTTGTAGCACTGTCACGTATCTCAACAGTGAGAAAATTCAAAATCTGACAGCAAAGGTCAGAAGTGTTGAGGATCAAATACTTGGTCGTGACAAGACAGTGAAAGCTTCAACTGAACGGATTAGAGAGTTAACTGGTCAAATTGAAAAAAATAAAATTGATCATGAAAATATTAAAAATGAAAATGAAAAGTTAATTCTTGAAAACCGTCAGATTTCTGAAAAATTTGAAAAACTCAAAAGCACTGTAAAAGATAGTGATGATCGGAATGGTAAAACTTTTAAAGAAAATGAACATCTAAAAGCAGTGGTAAGAATAAAAGAAGAATCAATTAACAAACAACTGGATGAAATCGCTAAATTGAAACTTAAAGTTCAGGAGGCTGAAATTGAGAATGAGCGAATCCAGTTGAAGCTTAATAGTTATAGCTCCGCAAGCTTTGTGTTGCAGCACATTGTTCCCAAACCTATAGGGAAAAACAAAGCTGGCGAAAATGTGTTTTCTGATGGAACCGGCGTGGGTTTTCACAAAGTTCCACCGCCAATTTTGCATAATTACACGAAAAAGGAATCTGGGTTGGTTGAACTTGAGGAAGGAAGTGAAGTGAAACTTCCTGAGAACATTGATGTCAGGTTCACGTCTTCCAATGACGATAGTGTCCAAAATGATGTGGTAAAAAGTGTTGTTGAAAATGTGCTTAAACCGGAAAGTGACACGTCTGAGGAGGATGGATGTTTCTTGGACAAATACATTCCGAAACAAAGGTCCAAGAACAACTTAAATGAAGAATCAAACCTTGTCATGTACAAGATGATGGGTTCGGATAAGTTGTTTTTGGATTCAGAGTTTCCGATCGAGAATGTCAACATGAATAAATTGACTAATGTTTTCAAACTGGTCTACGTTGAATTGTCAGCATTGAATATTCTGTGTCAAAAGAAAGGTAAAATGAAGTTTGAGAAAGAAAAGGTTTACAACAATAAATCTGTTAATCCACCGCGTTTTTACAATAACAACAGAAACAACTGGTCGGGTGGTTATCAGGGGGGTAAGTTTTATCAAAAACAGAATGTTAAGTATCAGAAGTTTGCAAAGAAGAAGGTGTTTGTGAACAGTTCAAGTTCACTTGTTGATGAAGAGAAAGAAATTTTTTCAAAATCGAACAAAGAGTTTTTTGAGAAGAGAACTTCACAGACTCAGTCTGAAGGCATGAGTCGGGTAGCTGATACTCGTACTTGTTTTAGATGCGATCAGGTTGGTCATATTGCACGAAAGTGTACATATGTGAAGCCTAAGACTGAAGCTGTGAAGGTTCAACAAAATAAAGTTGATGTGAAGGGTAAAGCACCGATGGTTGTTGAGAAGAAGAATGTTAAAATTGACAAATCCAAAGTGAAAAATGAACCCGTAAAGAAGTTGGTAACAAAAATTGACAAATTTTACAAACGGGTTGCATTGACTCAACAGGTGTGGAAACCTAAAATTGAACCAAAAGTTGAGAAGAAAGTTTCAACTTCTGAGGTGAAAAAGGCTGAAGAATCAATTACGGTTGATTATGATGCAAATTTTCCGCCTCTCAAGGCTGAAAATTTCAAAATTCAAATTGGGAGAGTCAAGGTTACACCTAAGGCTGATGAGGCCTGGGTGGACACCATGTTTGATTAAACAGTTTGAATTGTCGGAGCTTCCTGGATTGCGAAGCATGAATCAGCATCTTTCTTGAAGTTGTTTAAGTGATGATGTGTTATGTGCAGGATCTTCCAAAACTTGTATCCAGATGGATCATGGATAGTGGAGCATCAAGACATATGACAAGGAAGACTGCGTTGTTGTATGATGTGAAAAACATTAACGGTGGTTACGTGGGTTTTGCGGGTAATCAAGGAGGAAAGATCATAGGTGAAGGAACGTTATCGAACGGCATTGTAACGTTTGAGAGGGTTAACTACATCGCTGAGCTGGAGAACAACCTGCTGAGTATCTCCCAGATCTGTGACAGGATGTATACTACTCATTTCACTGACAAAGAATGTTTGATCTTGAAACCGGGATTTGTGATACCTGAGGAATGGATCATCATGAGGGCACCAAGAGTCAATGATCTGTACGTGTTGGACATGAGCGTAGCTACTACAACCACGGGTCAGGCTCATTGTTTTGTGTCCAAAGCAACGGAGAAAGAATCAAGATTGTGGCACCGAAAGATGGGGCATATACATCTTAGAAAAATGAATCATTTGGTGCATAACGATTTGGTCACAGGAGTGCATGTCAAATGTTTTCATCTGGAAGGGGAGTGCATAAGTTGTGTTAAAGGCAAACAGAAGAAAAAGTCACACCCTACAAAGCAAGTCAATTCAGTTTCGAGACCTTTGGAAAGACTTCACATGGATTTGTTTGGTCCGGTGAACGTCAAGAGTATAACAGGAGACTACTACTGTTTGGTCGTAACTGATGATTATTCCAGATTTTCGTGGGTTTCATTCTTGAAATCAAAAGACGAAACGTTTGACAGCTTGATGGCGTTGTTTAAAAGAATTGAGATTCTGTACCAGAGGCCTATTTGTAAAATTCGAAGTGATAATGGTACTGAATTCAAAAACAGTAGATGGAAGAATTTTGTGATGAAAGAGGTATACTGCATGAGTTTAATGCTCCGTACACTCCGCAGCAGAATGGAGTTGCAGAACGCAAAAACCGGACGCTAATCGAGACAGCCAGAACAATGCTTGCAGACTCTAAGTTACCAATTAATTTCTGGGCTGAAGCTGTTTCTGCTGCATGCTATACTCTCAACAGAGTTCTTACTGTCAAGAAGTTCAACAAGACGTGTTTTGAGTTAATCAATAACCGCAAGCCGAATTTGAAGTATCTAGAACCGTTTGGGTCACCCTGTACGGTTATAGAGCCTGAAGGAAAATTTGGTCCGAAGAGCATTGAGGGAATTTTTGTTGGTTATTCAAGTCCTACGCGACGTGTCTTCGTTCCAAGCGAGAAGCGGATTATTGAAGCAGCGAATGTTGAATGTCAAGGTTACACTATGCCGCCACAGAATCCTGGTGATTCATGGCGTTATCATTATGACAAACTTTGGGATTCGTTTGACATGAGAGAAGAATCAGAGGAAGAAGAAGATTTCTTTGATGAGCTGGATATTTTGCGAGAGTATGAGTCGCAGCTCAGGTTCCCAGCAGAGTATTCTGGAAGACCTCGGGAAACTTCAAATGATGATGAAGCAGGTCCTAGCAATGCTGGTGAACATGATGATGAAGTTGCTCCTGGTAATCAGTCGGAGGTGAATGATGATCAAGAAACTGATAACATGCCAGTATTTGACCATGGTGATTCAGATCTTGAGGGGGAGCAGATCCAGTTATCAAATCAAACAAACCAAGTTGGTGAACAAGATGCAGAACAAAATGTTACTAATCTGGAGGGAAATGTAGATGTTTCAAGCGAAGTGATGCCGAGAACTCTTTCTTATCTTCCAGAGGAGTTGATCATAGGAGAATTGCAATCGGGCGTTCGCACGAGACGTCAAATTGACCAGGGCCTTACATGTTTTTATTCTACAGTAGCACCTTTACAAACTGAATTTTCATTAAGTTGTTTTATCTCGCAGATCGAACCGAGAACTTACAAAGAGGCGCTTACTGAAGACTCTTGGGTCATAGCGATGCAAGAAGAGTTAAGTCAGTCTGAAAAGTTGGGTGTGTGGCAGTTAGTGGATTTGCCGGAGGGTCAAAGGAAAATCAATACAAAATGGGTATTCAAGTGTAAGAGAGACGACAGAGGAGTGGTTGTAAGGAACAAAGCTCGACTCGTTGTTCAGGGCTTTAGTCAACAGGAGGGGATTGATTTTACAAAAGTCTATGCTCCTGTAGCACGACTAGAGGCAATCAGAATTTTCCTAGCATTTGCGTCTTGGAAGAATTTCAAAGTATATCAGTTGGATGTAAAGTCAGCGTTTCTTTATGGGAAGGTCAAAGAGGAGGTTTATGTTGGTCAGCCGCCGGGCTTTACTGACCCAATCCACAAGAACAAAGTTTATTTGCTGGACAAAGCGTGTATGGTCTACATCAGGCACCGAGAGCCTGGTACGAGACTCTGTCTCAACACCTACTCGCTAACCAGTTCATACGTGGAAAAGTGGATGCCACTCTCTTCACCAAAGTCGTTGATGGTCATCTTCTGATAGTACAAATTTATGTGGACGATATAATTTTTGGGTCAACGAATGAGAAATTGTGCAAAGATTTCGAACAGGTGATGAAGCAGAAATTCGAAATGTCATCAGTGGGGGAGATGAAATTCTTTCTGGGTTTACAGGTTGAACAACTACCTGAGGGAATTTTCATTCATCAAACGAAGTACGTGCATGATATTCTAGAGAAATTTGGAATGTCAAGTTCTACTCCAGCTGCTACCCCACTTGCGACTAATCATGGGATTCACCCAGATCTCACCGGAGACAGGGCTGATGAAACGTTTTACCGTTCCATGATAGGTTCTTTGATGTATCTGACTGCTTCACGTCCTGATATCATGTACCCAACGTGCCTCGCAGCAAGATTTCAGTCTAACCCGAGAGCATCGCACATGATTATTATCAAAAGGATATTACGTTACCTGAAAGGTACTCCGTCATTGGGGTTATGGTATCCTAGGAAAGGCGATTTTACGCTCGAAGGGTATTCCGATTCAGATTTCGGATGCTGCAAAGTCAACGCGAAATCAACAACTGCAGGATGCCAGTTTTTTGGTCCTAGATTGGTTACCTGGCAGTGTAAGAAACAAACATCTGTGGCGCTATCTACATGTGAAGCGGAGTATGTTTCTGCTAGCAGTTGCTGCTCTCAGATCCTGTGGATACAGCAACAGATGCGCGACTATGGTTTGCAGTTTCTTAACCCACCTCTGTTTGTTGATAATGAGGCCGCAATTAACATTACTAAAAATCCAGTACATCACGCTAAAACTAAACATATAGAAATTCGTCATCACTTTATTCGCGATTGCTTCGAGAAAAAGTTGATACGAATTGAGAAAATCCACACTGACGAACAAAAAGCTGATTTGCATACCAAAGCTTTTGATAAAAATCGGTTTCAATATTTTTTAAAACTAAATGGTATGAAGTTGCTTTCGGTGTCGGATGGAATTGTGAGCGTTGATGAGAGTACTGTTGCGGATGAAGACGAGAAACAATCTGCAATGGTTTGTCGCCTTTTTACGTGTTTTGGTATTTAGGGGGAGATAGATAGTTGTATATAGATATATTTTCAGAAAATACAAAAACAGTAAAAAATGAAAAATACAAAACATGATAAAATTGAAAAAGAGCTTGTGTATATAGGGAAAATGATAGTACATCAGCTAGACAATTACAGTATGCTAAAGATTTGTAAAGTTTAAATGAGTTAAACAGTCTCACTTATGATGTGTCGATAGGTTTTCACACATTTAGTAAATTTATTCGGGATATAAACCTAAAATTTCAAACTTGTGAAATTAGTAGGGAACACTACTTGGATATATAGGTAACCCCTGAAATCTCGTTTGAAAGGTCCCATATTCTGAGATACTAGGTCTTTATACTCAGTGATATCTGGGGTATTATTCCGGGACTTCTGCTGTATGGAAGTACTGACCTAGTCCCCGAATAATACTTTCTGCAAAATGCTTGAAACATAGCATCGCCCTCAGCAAGCTGATGAAACAATAAAATTGATAGTCGCTGCTGTTGTAATTAAAAGATCCTCTAAAGGGGACACACCAAAAGTCGAGCAGTCATCTCTCTGCTGAACGGAAGTTCTGACCTGAGCTCTCACGGTTTCGCACCTAACCCCTTACAGATATCATCTGTGGTATACTCACCTGTAAGACTGAATATCTGGGATTCTGGATACGGGAGTATATTCAAGAGGTGGGACACATGAATTGAGCTAAGTTCATAAAACACATAAATCGTATCCTGAATAGATTGAAATATGTGTGAGAATTTAAGATGGATTAGTATATCGACAATCGAGGTGAATTGTTTAAGTCTGAGTATGTAATATAGCTTAACGGTACTAGTAATTTGTCTGAAAAGCTGATATGATTCCCTGACACGCTCGCCAAAAATAAGTTTGTATATAGTTCAATTTCTTTACATTCTGCAATTTAAGTTTTTCTGTTATTTCATTTCTTAGTTTAGAACTCATTAAAAATCCAAAAAGATTTTATTTCTGCTTTATTTTAGACAAACCAGAGTGGAAAGTTGATTGTCGGATTCTAGAAAGATGAAGCAGATGCAGGAGATTCTGAGTTGAAAAGTGAGGAGAGCTTATTTTGTTGGAAGTTTGATTGTTTTCTAAGTCACAAACAAGTTCATTAACTTGATACTTGTTATTTTCAGAAAAAGTTGAAAATGATTTTACTAAATCAGTTTGATTCGTCAAAAGATCAACCAGGGTCATTAATTGAACTTGGTAGATTATTCAAGTGATTAGGGTCATTAACTTGAACTTGAAGACTTGAGTGGATTTCTAAAACTGATTGAATTTGTGTTTATTGTTAGAAAAGATAGATCGTAATGTTATTGGTTGAGTAACAAGTTTGGAGACTTCATTATTCCCATCGGAGGCAAATTGTCAAAGCTTGAACCAGATATCTCAGATCCCAGCATACTGAGAGGGGGAGTCTGTGAAAGGGGGAGTCTGGATCAACAGCTAAAGGGAAGTCTGAAGTTAGAGCTAGGTGTTAATCCTGGAACCTGTGAAGAATGCTTACGAGGAGAAGACAGAGTTAGAGAAAAGACCAAGACCGAAGACTCAGGAGCTGAAGACTGATGAAGACTACGTCAACATCCAAGGGGGAGTCTGTTGATGCACAGAATGTCTGTTGACTACGTCTATGTGAAGTCTTAGGTCAAGATAGGTGAACAGAGGGTCTAGAATGTCAAAATATGTATTTTTAGAGTTAGGTTCGCTTTTATATACATTGTGTAAGTAGGTCCGCTCATAGGGTCTTAGGAGGTTCGCTTATTAGGTAATCAGGTGGGTTCGCTTATGCGTCAAAGTTATAGGTCCGCTCATATGGCTGTCCATATGAGCGAACCACTCAGGCCTATATATACCTGATCATTTGAGCGGACATAGATACGTATATGTGTGCTTTTGGAACGAAACTCTGTCAAAATTACTTCAGAAAGCAATAAAACAAAGGGAATTGAAAGGGACAAGCTGTGTAACTTCATATATACTGATTCCGCCTTTATACATGAAGATGAACTGTCTCGGCTGACTTTTCAGGGTCGGAACACGGTCCAACAAGCTCTGACAACAAATAAGGTTTGTGTGGCTAGGGTTTAAAGTTCTGACGCCTACTTTTAGCGGAGACACATGTCGCCGGTATTGACCCTAGCCCTGTCGCCACTAATACCTTTTAAATCCCCAACCGTTAGATCAGGATTTTGATCAACGGCTGGGGTTTGGTCTCAGGCGCCGTGACACGGATCGACCAATAGCGGCGACACTTGGCCCGTCGCCACTTTTGGCTTATGCGTGTTGTATGCTATGCATAAAAGGTGTTTTATGCATATGAATATTGTACGGTTGCATTGATATTTGGATAGCTTTGGTGATTCAGCTTCTCCTCTACTTTGACACGTATCTTCTGTGTTGACATCTCATAACTGACCTATATCGGAGAGACTAGAGAGAAGGTTAGAAAGACAAGAGAGAGATCGACCAACGATGGTGAAGCTTTGCGAACGGAGGCTACAGAGGAAAACGAACAGAGCCTTGTAAGTTGGGTAAATTTTTTGCAATCAATCAACCGATACGAGGTATTCTTCTTTCTTGAAACCCTAATCTTTTCGGTTCGTTTTTGTGTTTGCACCCGTAGGATAGGTTAGGGTTTTCCCAATAATCGGATTGAAGCGTGGTGTTGTGGTTGATTGATTAGTTTTACGATTACAAGTGTGTTCACAACTTTGATGATGAAGCCAATGCAATAACTGTTTCAGTCAAATTAAAGCTTACGATCTGTGAATATGACGGAGTTAATTTGAATTTTGAGTAGTGCAGGTAAAAATGGTTCAATCTATTTGTATGCTGCTTCGTTCAAGTAACGACCACTAGTTTGTGTGTATTCTACGTTAAAATGTGTATATTACAACTTATACTATATTTGATTAATCAAATGCACTTGTACTTATTGGTCTCTTCTTCAGGTTACAAGCTAAGCGGTTGTGCTGAATTCTGGCCGCAAACAATTTTAGAGGTAGTTTCAAGTCCATATGTGTTGTGTAATTATAGACGTGGTGATGTTTGTGCTCAGTTTCGGTAGAACAAGCGACTTTTATAAAGGCATAGAAGTTTTATGGTTACACCTAACTCATGTCCTGACATTCAGGTTAGTTTGGTTTAGCTGTTCTGTTTTCGGTCAGATATGGTATACATTTTTTGCTTTCTGATGCACATATGATATGGATGTAGCTATTGATCACATTGTGTGGATTCTATTTTGCTAGGAATGGATCTTCAGGTAGATGTACTTTTAATCAATGTTGGCTGTGAAGAACCAAGTTTGTTGGTTTTGGTCTCTCATGTATTGGTACATGGTAATGTTGAAAACAAGAGTGGGACTGATGATGTGAACTACATTGTTGTTAGCCAAGAACATGTGATGGATGGCATTGCCAGTTTAATGGCCAGATGTATTATGTTAAACCCAAAAGCAAAGATATAAGGTATCCAAACAAGTTAGATACAAGATCACATTCGTATATTTAAACGATCTTTTAAATGGGTTGAAATACTCTTCTCTAATCATTAGTATAGATTGTTTTCAACCATTTTATTTAGTTCATATCTAATGATCTTCTTATGCTTCTCTAATAATTAGTATAGATTGTTCTCGATCATTTTATTTAGTTCCTATCTAATGATCCTCTTATGCTTATGAGATGCTAATAGTTGTATAATTTATTTGATACCCGGCCAATAATTAGTAATAAATGGCTCTTAGCAGGAAAATTTAGGACGACAACAAAAACTTATTCCAATAGATTGCACAAGCTAGGTAATATAAGTTTGTGAAAATTTTTGTATAGTAATACATCATAATTTTGGAATCTTTTATCTACATAAATATTTCATTACAGGTTCAGAATGGGTTGCAAGTTGAATTGAAGGCGATCATTGACACACTTTATGTTATTCGTATATGTTATGTCTAAATTTCTAAGCCCCCCGACCGCATCGCGGCGGGGCTTCCATCTAGTTTTATATAATAATATACAAGATTTTTATGCATTCTAGGTTGTATTTTGTGCTTTTATGGTATTACTTACTTTGGGTGATTGTTTTTTATGCTTTTTGTTGTACATTTTGGGTCGGGAGGGGGGGAGTTTAAAAGGTTGACCCCTCACCGTATCTTATCATTTACGCTCTCCCACTCTCTCTCTTTCTTTCTACATGCCTCTCTCTCTCTACATTGTGGCAGCTACTTGCTACCTTCTCTAGTGAATTTGCGGTTGCCTTAGGTAACTTCTTTCTTCGTTGGTTTACGCATGTTATTCGATCAGCTTGGTTGTTGGGTGTTATTGTTTGAGCGGGTTTTTTCGTTTACGTATTTCTGTTTTTTGGTTTGCTGGATTTGTTTGTTACTGATGTTACCTGGGGTTTCACATCATGATATGCTTATTGTTACGTTCGTCTTCAAGGAAGACGTATTTTAGGGTTTCTTACAATGTGGTGAAGTTTTGGGTTTACTGATTGACTATGACGGTTCATATCTGATGTTAACTTTGATGACGTTTTGTTGGGTTTTATGTGTTTTAAAGTGCGGTGACATACTTGCATGTCTTCAAAAGTAGTTGGATTTCGTGTCTTTGATATTGGTTTGACAACTATGTTTACTTTTTAGTATTCAGAGACTATTTAGACTACTTGGTTTGTTGTATGATGTTTTCTTAAGGCGTTTTTTGTTGGTTGTTGGTGTGTTAATGTATCATCGGCCTGTAAGGATGATTATTTAGTTTTCCGAGACTGTGTATTGAAGGGTATTCGTTCGGTAAGGGTGGCTCATAAGATGTCTAAGACTATTTTTTTGAACAACAAATATGGATCACTGACGGGCCACTAGAGTATCATCATGCCACCAGCGGAACCACCTAATCATATCCATCTCCACTAGGAAATAATTCCTATACACCAATTCAAGAGGAAACCCAATAAATCTGGGAAAACCCCCTTGTGAGAATCGAACTTATGACCTAATGGTCATAAGCCTTATCCCACCCCCAAGATGCCACTAGGCTATAATGTCATGGGCCATCTAAGACTATTTATGTTCTTTCGGTGGGTGTGTGATGCTTTGCTGAGACGATGGTTGCTTGCAAACTGTGAGTTGTTGGTTTTTCGGTTGGTGAGGATGACTCGGTTGTTGTATGAGACTGCTTTAATTAAGTCTGTGTGTCTGTGAAGCTTTGCTGAGACACACAAACATGGAGGTAAAAGTAACAATGCATAGAAATATTTGAATTGGTTCTTTTAAAAGGATTATCATGTGCGTCGGATATGTGATGCTTCGCTGGGATTTTTGGTGACATATTAATCACAGAATTATCTTTTATGTTGTTTTAGTGTTGTGTTTGTTGTCGTAATGATGGTGCCATAATGATCATTTGCTGTAGTAATAGGACTTCGTAGATCCAATCTATATCTTGGTTGGGCAACACAGATGGCAATTATGTTGTATGGAGATTTTCTTTACAATTAGGACTGAAACTATGGTAGATTTGGGCAAATGTGAATGTCGTTACTACGATTCTGAGCCTTTGCTCATACTTTTTTCCCACATTTTGATTTCGCTTCTTATTTGTTAAAGAAATTTGTTCTTTGGGTTCATCATATGAAGTTTGTACGCAAATTGGATTCTTAAAAACATGTCAACTATTGTTGGTGTTTGTTTGTTAGTACTCTTTCGCTTTCTTTTTGTTTATGTCGTGGGGGATGGTGAGGGCAGCCTCTCATCTGAGACGTTTTCCTTATTTGTTATCTTGGTTTTGTTGTTGGCTTTTGAATTTCAATGAGGTAAGTGCTTTGCATACTTTGTTTATTTTATATATTGTTCCATATTACAGTTTATGTTAAATTTTTTTAAGGATTCGATTTCTCGCTCTCTTACTTTTAACACACACTTATCCTCAAAACAAATACTTAGTATCACGTCGGAGGGTGGTCACAAGGAGAACCCCCCATATTCTCCTTATGAAGATCAGCTTAACGGCGAGTGAAAGATAGAGACTGAACCACCCTTCACGAGACGACCAACTGGGATAACCTAGTGTTAACCAATGTTTCATCATTGGCGCCCACCGCATTCTTACAACCATTTTCATCTCTTTTCTTTTCAAAAACACTCTTCAACGGCTGAACCAAACTTTTCTTTTCAAATCGGCGTAGAAAGCTCTCCGTTTGGCCCGACAGTGGACAACGCACACCCAAAGCCACAAAAGGGATGAGCACGTCGGTGGGGAGTTCACGGATGCCGGAGTCACTAATGTCTTTGGGAGTGCTACTCGAGTAACTCAACAGACGACTCCCGGCGCACCAAACATAAGCACGATCAACACGGTTTTCCCTTCACTCCCAGAAGGAGAAACACAGCTTCATGAAACGCTAAATTCCAGGCAGTACTTAACATGGCGTACGCGCAAATGTGTGCAAGACGGATCACTCAACAGAATGCAATCCAAAGCACTCATTGACGTGATGTCGTGGTCACAATTAAATTTAATCCAAATACAACTAATTAGCTAGCGGTAAGTGGGTATCGAACACAGGTAGTTTGTGGAATATGTGTTATTTAAAAGTGTGTCTAAGTTAACTAAGATTAAACTAATTGCAATAAAAATAAATTCAAGAGTTGGTTTGATTGGTTGATTTTTAAAACTAAGATTACTAGTCTAATTGCAAAATGAGAATTTGAGTTGTAAACAATTTAGAGACAAATGACCATCCTAAGTCTCCGGTTTACTTTGACATTCATGTTAAAATTCACAAGAAAGAACCACATAGACATGGTTCGTGTGTTGTTACTTGTTGTGATGAAAGGGAACTAAGTACTCGGATTAGAAGTATGCGAGGTTGTTACCCGATGACCAATTAATCAATACCCAATCCCAATCCCGCCCATGATATCTCGATTGCCAGCGGCACCAAGAACATATGGTTTAGACTAAGATTAACAAACAAATTAACAATTTACGAACAAGCAAACAACACACCATAATAAACAAACAAAAGTTGCAAGTCTATTATTCTAGAAATAAGAACCAAAACACAAATGTCTTAGACAAACCTTCAAGCTAGGATGATCACCATAAGTTTAGCCACTCATGACTTGGACAATCATCAACACATACATATCAATGTTCATAAGAATTAAAAACACTAACAAGATGTTTAGAAATTGTTTCAAGCTCTCAAGAACACCCAAAATTCGCCTCTAGACTCCTGGTAACCGAATGGGATTGATTGGACATGAAAAGACACCATAAATCCGCATTAAAAGGTGGAAGTTACACATTTACGCAGGTCAGCGCCGTAAGCTACGGTGGCCACCGTAGCTTACGGTGGCTTGGAATGGCTTACGGTGGCTTTAAACTGTCAGACGGTGACAATTTATGTCAGGGACCACCGTAAGCTACGCCCTCCACCGTAGGCTACGGTGGGCTTGAGCAAGAAAATTTGTTTTCAGCATAACTTTTTCGTTTCAACTCCGTTTTCTTCGCCGTTTTCGCCCACGTTCTCGTAATTTTATCCTCTATCATGTGATATTCTTAGTTCTTCCATTCCAATATTTTATTTTTTTATTGATGCTCCAAATTCCTTCCCTTTTAAGCTCCATTTGTACCTAAAACACAAAAAACCGTAGTTACCTAATTCTAGACAATTACATGGATAAATGCGGGGTTAAATTATCATTTATAACACTTAAGGGTTGTCCTATGGATTACCCGTCACATCCCCACACTTAACTGTTGCTTGTCCCAAGCAACCCGTTCAACAAAACACAATTTATTCAAGCGATCAAGTACAAACCAAACAACAATTGTCCTCATTTACTAACTTTTTTCTTAAACCCGCACATAACACACCCCTCACAATAACTCTCTTCTCGGTGGTAAGTAATAACTAGCAAAGATACGCTAGATCACACTCAAGGCAAACGGGTAGTTGAACAATAATATGCTTGTACTCAAATCGGTCCTTCGCCTAAATAATTTGCTAAACATATAATGAATCAAAGGGACTTAGAGGTTGTAACGTGGCTAGGCAAATGGGTAGGAAATGGAAATATATATGCAAAGTAGCTAACAATTTAACCCGGTCTTTTATTTCTAACTAAGCAAAATATAAACAACTATGTACAACATATCTCATTCTTTTTTTTTTCATTTTTCATTACTTTTTCTCTTTTTTTTTTTTTTCCTTTCATATCTCTCTTTTCTATATTTTTTTCAAACATAACAAGATAAACATACTAATACGAGATGCAACACTAATAGACCGGGTCAAATGTGGGTTAAATTTAGAGGAACTAGGCATGGGTTACAAATGATCGGCTTCAAGCTTAAATGGGCTACTAAAGTCCAAACCCCGCCCCTCTCACTACCATGCTCATATATATAATTTATGAGGTCCAACCCTCCAAATCCCACACTCGCACTCACCATGACGAGGCTACCTAAATGCCCTTATCATTTTCACATTCATGCAAAGCTAAGGCCTCAAACCGTATCTAAGCACAATTTCTAATGTACCCCCACCCATTGCCACTCTCATCAAAGAAAAATATTTCTAATAAATTCAAAGAGATGGCTCAACTCTCACCAAGAAAGAACAAGGGAATATGGGATGCCGGTATATCATGCAGTTTTGTATTCAAATGTTCAATTCGGACCATTGTCACTTGATTTTTAAAATTTTCAATTTTCACACGTTTTTCAAAATTTCCCCTCATCCCCACACTTGGGATACATTGTCCCTAATGTATGGTTTTGAAGGGAAGATCGCTTAGACACCAAAAACATCAACTTTGTTTTTTTTTTTTTATCTTTATAAACAAAAGCAAACTAATAAACTAAAAATATTTCAAAGCTAAAGAACATGACAAGTCTAAGGAAAAAGTACATTGACCTGGTGAAGTTTGACACAATAGATATTGTAAATGATCCAATTTCCTATCACCACCTTCACACAAATATCCGCACATCTTCCCCACACTTGAGTGTTGCCATGGCCCTGAAACATAGAAAACTAAAGAAATAACAAGATCAGTGAAAAACCTCGGGTTGCCTCCGGAGCAGCGCTAAGTTTTCAGGTCTTCAGCCAGACCGTGCCACCCCCATTTAAAGTGGCTCAAAGAAGCGATTCCTGCCATCTCCATCACTTCCTCGTGCCATTGAGCAAAATGCATCCTTCTCTACAATTGATTTGAGCATTTGCCGTATAGAGAAACGGTCGACCCAAAATCACCCTTTGTTGTGACGCCATCATGGTAGTAGCATAATCTAAAACCAGAAAATCCATCGGGTATTCGAATTCTCCCAACCGAATCATAATATTCTTAACCATTCCCCATGGACGCCTCCAACTTTCATCCGCCAAACTCACCATGGTGTTTACATCCTGAAGCAGACCAAAATCATACATGTCGTATAGATCACCTGGTAACACACTCATGCTCGCCCCATAATCCAATAATGCATGAGGAATTTTTAGTTTCCCTACTCGGATAGGCACGATTGGCGCTCCATACTCTTTATCATTCTCGACTTCGGCATCTTTTTCCAAACCTGAGTTCACTTGATACGAAGAAGTTAGCAATGTTTCATTAAATTTAGTATTTGGAACGGTGCTTACCACATTGATGTTAATGCTTTTTGTGTTCTTGGGATTTATCACCGTGTCACTTGGTGATTGACCTTTTGCTTTCTTCAATAATGCCACGTCACTTGCAAGTTGACCCATTTGAGTGGTCAACGATTGAATAGCTTTGTCACGGATTTCATCTTTTTGCATGCGAACATCATCCATTTGATTTCTTCGCTGCATCTCTAGTTACATTGCCTTGAGCATCTCCATGACCTCATTTCCACCAGAAGAACTTTGACCCGAAAACCCACTTTGATTATTGAACGGTTGGCATGGAGCAAAGTTACCTTGACTTCCTTGAAAATTCGGGTTGGCTTGGTTTGAGGGATTTCCATATCTAAAATTTGGGTGGTTTCTCAAACTGGGGTGGTAAGTATTGGAATTCATGTTATAATTTCTACCACCCCCTCCTTGCCCTTGCAATGCATTCACCTCCTCATATTGCCCTTCCACTCCTTGGCAATTTTCAGCCGCATGGCCTATCTCATTAAAAAGTGCACAAACATCATAAATTTGATTAGAAGTTTGAACATTACCATCGTCTACCGCATGCACTTGAGTTCGGGTAATGGCCGGTCATGCTCTCCTTGATGCTTGAGCTTTTCTTTTTGATGTGACCGCCATTTGCTCCAAGAATTCCCAATCATCATGCTCGTAATTTGTGCCAAAAGTGCCATTTGTGATAGACATTAAGTCACGTGCATCTTCAGAACACAACCCCTCATGAAATGCATTCATCAATTCCCATAGCTCTATCCCATGATGAGGGAAATTTTTTATCACCATGTTAAACCTCTCAAATGCTTCATGAAACATTTCACCCGTTTGTTGTTGAAAACTTCTCAAACTTTTTCTAGCATCATTGTCTTTTGAGCGGTGAAGAATTCATCCAAGAAGATTTGTTGCATTTCTGCCCATGTATAGATAGATGCCGAAGGTAAGGTATAAAACCACTTTTTAGCCTTATCTTCTAATGAAAATGGGAATAGCACCAATTTGACATCATCGGCTGAAAATCCTTGACCCCCAATAGTGTTGCAAATCGAATCATAAGCCTCCAAATGAAAATAAGGCTCCTCCGTTGCTACACCCTTATACTTTGGCAAGCTTTGCAATGAATTGGTTCTCACTTCAAATGTCCTCCCTTGATCATTGTGAGGAATAACTACCGGTGAAGGATTATGAGTGATTACCGGTCTAAAATGTGCTTCAATGCCTCTTGCATGTTCTCGAAGATGTCTTCTTGGTACACCCAACCGAACTCTTGGACGAATAGGACCCATTGGTCTTTGCATAGGCCCTTGAGGTGCAAATGGTGGTTGAAATTGTTGTTGTGGCTTCGGTCGGTGTTGAATTGGCCTTTGGAATTGATGTTGTACGTTTTGCGGACGAACTTGTTGTATCAGTGTAGGACGTTGCAATTGTGGCCCTTGAGGCCTTGGTCGAATATGTTGTGGTATAATTTGTTGTTGTGGAATCCCACCAACACTTGGCATTCTTTGAATTTGACCTTGTACATAAGTAAACTCCCCTTGATCTCCATCACCCCCATACGCGTATCCTTCTTCCTCATATCCCTCAAACTCCTCATACCCTTCATCATATCCATCTCCTCCTATGCCCGAAGATTGCCCAAATGGAAAAGATGAATATTGAAAACCCGATTGGTTCGATGGTCTAAATGTAGAAGTAGCATGAACAACAGTTGAATTTGGTGGTATTGAATAAGTTGAAGATGATTGACCCGTAGCTGGGAAGAAATGGGAAAATGGTGGAATTGTGGTAGAAGGGTTAAAGGTATGCGTAGTTCAACTTGGGTAGTAATAGGTTGTGTAGTGTTGGGTGGTGTAACATCAAGCGGTGGAGTAGGGTCGGTAGTGGTGATAGGCATGGTGGTATTTGGTAAGGGTTGTGTTGATGATGGTATGAATGGTTGTATAGGCTCACCCGTAGTGGGTGGTGGTTGCGGTGGATCCATGTATCTAAGTGGTGTATTTGGTGTAGTTGGTGTTGTTGGTGAACCACTGATTTTGTTTTCCCTTAACAAAATTCTGTTACTTCTCAAAGTTCGTTCAATTTCTGGATCAAATGCCAATCGTGATAGCTTGTGAGAGCTTCTAGTACGCATGCACCTGTAATACCTGCACACTAACACACCCAGCGTAAACCAGAAAAATAACAAACTTAAAAAGATCAAAAATAACACACGTTGCGCACTACTCCCCGGCAACAGCGCCAAAATTTGACGTGATGTCGTGGTCACAATCAAATTTAATCCAAATACAACTAATTAGCTAGCGGTAAGTGGGTATCGAACATAGGGAGTTTGTGGAATATATGTTATTTAAAAGTGTATCTAAGTTAACTACGATTAAACTAATTGTAATAAAAATAAATTCAAGAGTCGGTTTGATTGGTTGATTTTTAAAACTAAGATTAGTAATCTAATTGCAAAATGAGAATTTGAGTTGTAAACAATTTAGAGACAAATGACCATCCTAAGTCTCCGGTTTACTTTGACATTCATGTTAAAATTCACTAGAAAGAACCACATAGACATGGTTCGCGTGTTGTTACTTGTTGTGATGAAAGGGAACTAAGTACTCGGATTAGAAGTATGCGAGGTTGTTACCCGATAACCAATTAATCAATACCCAATCCTAATCCCGCCCATGATATCTCGATTGCCAACGGCACCAAGAACCTATGGTTTAGACTAAGATTAACATACAAATTAACAATTTACGAACAAGCAAGCAACACACCATAATAAACAAACAAAAGTTGCAAGTCTATTATTCTAGAAATAAGAATCAAAACACAAATGTCTTAGACAAACCTTCAACCTAGGATGATCACCATAGGTTTAGCCACTCATGACTTAGACAATCATCATCACATACATATAAATGTCATAAGAATTAAAAACACTAACAAGATGTTTAGAAATTGTTTCAAGCTCTAAGAACACCCAAAATTCGCCTCTAGACTCCTGGTAACCGAATGGGATTGATTGGACATGAAAAGACACCATAAATCCGCATTAAAATGTGGAAGTTACACATTTACGCAGGTCAGCGCTGTAAGCTACGGTGGCCACCGTAGCTTATGGTGGCTTGGAATGGCTTATGGTGGCTTTAAACTGTCATACGGTGACAATTTATGTCAGGGACCACCGTAAGCTACGCCCTCCACCGTAGGCTACGGTGGGCTTGAGCAAGAAAATTTGTTTTCAGCATAACTTTTTCGTTTCAACTTCGTTTTCTTCGCCGTTTTCACCCACGTTCTCGTAATTTCAACCTCTATCATGCAATATTCTTAGTTCTTCCATTCCAATATTTTATTTCTTTATTTATGCTCCAAATTCCTTCCCTTTTAAGCTCCATTTGTACCTAAAACACAAACAACCGTAGTTACCTAATTCTAGACAATTACATGGATAAATGTGGGGTTAAATTATCATTTATAACACTTAAGGGTTGTCCTGCGGACTACCCGTCACTCATCTCTGCAAAACAAACAAATACAACAATAATGAGAGCTTGGATAATACATAAGGACATGAGAAACAAAAAAAAATACATACCCTTTTGATCAACATAAAAAATTGGTTCAAACCTATAATCAACCCAATTTTGGCTAATACCCAAACCACAAGAAGCTCCTCCGAATGAAGCCTTTAACTTTGTACGATAAGAACGAAGCCTGAGGAGCAACCCCTGTTCAAGTTCATGAACTTCTGGATCCTTTTCATTCAGACCCTCAAAAAAATTGCGAGGAACAACAGTAAAAGGAAGAAACCGATCGAAAATAAAAAAGAACTGATTTTTTCAAGCATATGTATGACCGACAGTGGTAGAAAGAAGGGGAGCCTCACACTGAGTTTTCTCAATGGTATACCAGTCGCCATTCCGGGCAAGACAGAAAAAACGATGGAACATCAGCAATGAGGGTCCATAACTCAGTGCACGACAAAGAATTTCGAAATGCATTATGCGTGCAACACCAACAGGGGCTAAGCGACCCAAAGAAAGACGGTAATATTTCAACACTTCAAGAAAAATGTTTGTAAAAGGGTACCACAAATTTGGTTGATCGAGAATACGAGTATAGAATACCAAAAAAAAAAACCCTTCGGACACTGATTAACAGTCCTATCCCTTGGAACTTGAGTCTCAAGAAAAGGATCAATACCATGATCCAAACAAAACTTATCAATCTCTGATTCAGTGAGTTTTGAAAACTGAACGAGCATGTCATTTTTATTAGACCCCATTTGAAAAGTAAAGAAAGAAGAAGATGACTTACTGAGTTTTTAAAGATGAATCACCGGAAAATATCACCGGAAAAACCGTCGGACAAAAGAGAGAATTCGAAGAGAAAAGAAAACGTAAAGCAGAAGAGAAAATGAGTAGTTATAAGGAAGTTACAGAGTTCAAAAATTCAAAATCCCTAGCCAACAGATAGGTAGAGGGTGGAGATGTAACTGCCAACAGCTGGCAGCCTAAGGCAATTGAGAGCTCCCCTGTGGCACTGTCCCATCAATCACTTCTGGGCCGCCCAGGCACGCAAGTGGCCAAGTGGGCCTTAAATGGAAAGGAGCACATGATGAAATAGAAAAAACTTAAATAAAAGGCCAAGGGTGGACCGGTACCTTCCGACGAGAAGCCCATGGTCAAGGAAATAAAAAGCCTCATGCGTCTAGTTCCCTTGTTCGATAATTTGAAACTCTTTTCTTTTTTCTTTTTTTTAGAAAAGACTTACATAATATCAAACATAACAAAGAAGCATAAGCAAGGCAGTTAAAGACTTTTGAGAAAAAACAAGGTTAGAAGACAAAAACCCCGAGACTTAGAGTCATAAGCACCGATATTTACAACATTGATACTCATGACTTGGGGGCTGATGACGTGGGTATTCGGATATCCCAGTCAGCAAAACCAAGGTTAATAATAATCACAAGAAAACAATAAAGAATGCTAAACATAAACTAAAAGTAAGAAGTTGGAAGTCAGAAGCTGGAAGCTCCCGACGAGAAGCTGATACACCAATGGCTGGTGACAGGGAGCTAACGTTACTGTACAACCTTGGAACTTGAACCCAACAAGTCAAACTGATTAGACTTCTCCCTAAAGCACATAATGGTGTCCTTTAGACATACAAACCTGAAACTTACCTAAAGAGGCAAGGCTAACCCTGTAAGCAACATCAAGGGAGGATAAGCTTACCAAGACTAGAAGGTACCAGCTGGCACAAGGCTCCCTTGGGCAGAGCAATCTGCCTATAAAAGGAGAGTCTTGTTTAGCCCAAAGTAAGTCTATCTCTCTAGTAACCCTAAACTCTTATCCTTTCATTTCGCTTAGACTCTTAAGATCATTCCACTGATTCTCACGCCGGAGTCCAAACGCGGGAGGCCACCTCTCACGTTAAGGCTACGGTGTTCTTTGATTGTAGGTTCCGACCAAGGAGCTACCTTTTGGAGTTGATCTTGGACCTTCCCCCTGTCATACTCTTATTGCTTTAACATTTTCTTTCGAGTCGTTACAATAACAATCGGGATGTGTTTATTTTGAGACTAAAACAAAGACTTGTTGTCCACATGATTATAGAATTGTTAATCGTATATGTTATTGCATTGTTGCTCGTAAAAAGGCTCTTGTAGAAATTATCTTGGTGGTGATAAACCCTTCAAGATTTGTGATTTCTCTCTTTTATTTTTCATATTGTTTATATGTAACGCCCTAAATTATAATTATGCACATTTATATATTATTATAGTATGCTACAAGTAAGTAACTAGGAGTATGGGTCTAGTTAAAATGTAAATCTAAAACTTAAACTTAAAAGAATGAGATTTAGCCAATTAAAAATAAACACTCATACTTGAAGGGCCAAAGTTGAAAGAAATGGAAAGATAGAATTGTGAACTTGATTAAAGTAAAACACAAACACACACTAATGTGTGTGTGTCGCCAGAACTAGAGAAGAGAAGGGGGAAACCCCTTGTTATCACAAAATCAGCAAATTGAAGCCATATTTGTGATCAAAAGACCATGCATGTCTTGATTCTTTGATCATCTAAGCATACTAAAGCATATGGTAAATAGAATTTTATGTTTTAATGGTCTTGAATGTAACGGTTTCAAGAATCCATGAACTTATATGAAATTAGTATGATTATGGGTTAGGAGCACTACTTAGAACATGAATGATGTTTGAATTTGGCTAAATTGATACTAAAAGTGAAAACCCACTTGAAATAGGAATATTGTGAGGTGTAATGTTGAATTATGTGTAAACTAGTATAATGATTATGTATGAAGATGTTCATAATGAGGAATTGTTAGATGGAATTGATTTAGAATGAAGGTTATATGAAATTTGATTGAGTTTGATGATCTTGACATGATTTAGTAAGGTTATGCATAACATACTTGTACACTATGCTTATCTAATGGTACACACACCAAGTGTTTGTTAAAATGCTTGAATGAAATGATCTCATGTTAGTACAATGCTACCTTGTTAGAATTTGGAAATATTAGTTGTTAACTCAATTACGTCAAGAAAAGAATGAAAACGAAGACATGAGATTAAAGTAAGTTGATTGTGAATTGTAAGAATAAAGGAAGAAGACTCAAGCATCTCCGGGTCGCAAGCAAAAAACAACAAAGGCAAGTCCTTGTGCTTACAAATTTTAGAGATGTGTAATGCTCTTGTTATATTATCATACAAGGTTATAAGTTGGTACTTTGATAATGAGATTAGGTAAAAGTTTGTGTCGTGAATATGGGTTGAACGTGTTAAAATATCATATGTATATATTGGGGATTTGATGTCAAATCGAATATAAAAGAAAGAAGAAGTTTGACATAGATTCTCGTTAGAAAGTATGTTTGTACGAATGCTAATGAAGTGAAAACATCAAGTTTCGAATGAGGTTTGAATTCTAAAATTGGTTGTTTAAAATAACTAATTGTGCGTTATGGTTGTAGGTAAACTATCATGTTAGGTGGCGCCACATTGGAACGGACACACCATCTCGCATGCTTCTGCTATGATACTTGACTAAACGAGTCAAAAACTTTTGTTGAAAAATTCCATGTTATGTTTTAGTTTTTGTAAATACTTAACTTTAAAAAGATTCCGGAACTTTTGGTGTTCATGTTTACGATGGCCATCTCGGTTTTGGATGTAAACTTTTATGTAGTTAACTCAGTTTGTTTATATCAAAGTTTTATGGTCAATCTTGTAAGCTTTATGTTTGACCCGTTTCGTTATCATGGTTAAAACTCCTTTGTACGAATAAGAATTTTAGACATTACATTATACGTTTTTTAAGTTAGTCACCTAAATGTACCAACCAAGTGTTTTATGATTGTTAGTCTTTATGAAATCGAAGTATTCTGGCCCTAATTGTGTGTGTTTATTTTTAGGGGTTGTATATTGTTGGACCTGAGTGTGTGTTGTGTGTGTTTTTCTTGGTAAAACAATTAATTAAATTGGGAAATTCAATCAAACAATAATATCTAAACACATCAAACAAAATCACAGATGAACATGGAATGATTGTAAATGATTCACTATGGATTCAATATATGTAATTGTTGAAACAACAAGGATAAGGTCAGGGGAAGGTATGAACGCTCCTCGGGTCAGCCTCGTCACCTCCTAGCTTGTACCTACATCACGAAAGAAACCATTAGAAGGGGCTAGAGACCGGGGTCTCTGGACCACCCTCTGGACCACCCTCTGACGCTCAACATTAGTAATCTATCCAAGAATAGTGTATAGACATAAAGCATAGATGTATGAGTAAGTATAAGAGAGATAGAAAATGCTTATGGAGTTTGTGATCGAGATCCAGCGGTTAGCTAGCAGCTGTGGTGATTCCAGGTTGCATAACTCGTGACTAGGAACTGCTGCTGTAGTCCCTCATGAGCTCGTGACCTTAGCAGCTCAGAGGGGAAGCAGCTTAGCCTAGTGGCTTGAGTTCTTGAGAGAGAGTATGTGATTCTAGAGAGAGAATGTGATTCTAGAGAGAGAATGAGATTCTAGAGAGAGAGAGAGAGTAAATGGCTGGAATGTCCAAGCCAAAGTGGGATACTCAAAATAGAGGGTGGACCCTCTATTTATAGGCATGTTACATTTAACCCCTAATGGACTTGGTTGTGATGGGCCGGCCTAGCCCACTAGGCTTGTTCTCCTGTTTGGGCTGTTAAGCTCCTGGTAGGAAGCTCCCAGCTTCCTGCTCTTAGCTTCTTGCTTCCCGGCTTTGCTGAGTGGGAGCCTCCGGGCACCAACGCCATCAGCCCCCAGTCATAAGTAGTCATGAAGTAGTTATGGGTGCTTGTGACTCATAAGTTATCTGGTCAAGGATGAAGCTTCTAATGATATATAAGCTATGTAGGCATAAAGCTCATGTAAAGAAGCTGATGTCTGAAGTTGTTAGCGACCAGTTTTGAAGTTATTATGAGAAGCGATCGTATGTGAAGCTTATTGGGAGAAGCTGTCATGTGAAGCTTATCGGGAGAAGCTATCATATGTGAAGCTTATCGGGAGAAGCTATCAGGAGAAGCTTATCGGAAGAAGCTATCATATGTGAAGCTTATCGGGAGAAGCTATCAGGAGAAGCTTATCGGGAGAAGCTATCATATGTGAAGCTTATTTGGAGAAGCTACCAACTGAATCTTTTTTGTCTTGTATGAAGATTCTATGCTTCTTTTAGGGCTTATTTGCTTCTAAGCTTTTAGGCTTGATGTGAAGCTTTTGAGCTTGTCGTGAAGCTTTTAAGCTCTTTGGCTTCCTTTGGTGTTTTAAAGATTCTAAGCTTTTGTCACAAGTTTCTTTAGTTGTCTTAACAAATTTGGTGTGGCAGCTTGCGTGATTTTGTCATGATGGGACATCATAGTAGGGAAGCTATGATTTCTTCGGGGCAACATGTAAGCTTTGTTCCACAAAAGGGACGTTTCTAGCTTACAAAGAATGGTTATATATAGTTCTAAAGCTGCCCATCCTTGTTGAAGGGTGTGTAAATGTCCATGCATAAATGGAATTATCGCATTAGTGGGCTTTACTATAGGCAAGTAATGGATTTGAGCATAAGTACTAATAGTTCACTACGTGCCTTGTATGTTGTTGATCCATAACCCCAATAAGAGTTAAATGCCATTTTCGTCCCTGTGGTTTGGGCCATTTTGCCAGTTTAGTACAAATGTTTCATTTTTCATTTGTGGGTTCAAAAAGGTTTCACCGTTGCCATTTTAGTCCACTGGGTTAACTTCATCCATTATTTCTGTTAACGAGAAGGGCTATTCGGTCATTTTATATGGCCGAATTGCCCTTCTAATTAACAGAATTACATATAAAATGACCGAATTGCCTTTCTCATTGACAAAAAATGGATGAAGTTAACCCAGTGGATTAAAATGACAACGGTGAAATCTTTTTAGACCCAAAGATGAAAAATAAAACCTTTTAAGTAAACTGACAAAATAAGTATCACTCAAACCCCAATCTATACTATATTAATAAGCATATCCAAAGGACTTCTTAAGGTCATATGAATTCCCTTAAAACACCCCTAAAGCATGATGTACAACCATCTAAAGTATAATATAATTTACAATCCCAATTATACCCTTCACTCGAAAAACACACGGGGTACACAAATCAATTTTAGGGTTTCTCATTCTCATCGTGTAACACCCCAAAAATGGGCTTGGTAATTTTAAACCCGGTTAATATAAAGGAACGATTAAAGTACCGTTAGGGGTAACATGAATATAAGTAACAAGATAAGAGTTTTAGTCTCATTTATTATCAAACGAAAGTTAAAGGACCAAAACCTTTAAAAGGGAAACAATAATTTTAATAAATAAAATTAAAACACAACACACACACATAGTGTGTGTGTGTGTGTGTGTGTGTATCGACTTCCAAGAGAAAGAAGAACAAGGGTTCAAACCCTGGATCATGAAGAAGCTTCAATTGAAGGAATATTTGGAGCTTAAACATACATGAATTAATGATCACCTACACAAGGGGATCATGAGGTATGTCTTAAAACTTAGATTTGGTGATCTTAAACGAAGTGGGTTTTGTAAAATCCGTGAATTAGGTTGAAATTAGAATGAATACTTGTTAATACTATCATGTTGAAGTTGCATCATGGTTAAATTTTAGTTATTTGGATGAATTAGAATGAAACCCATTGCATGAGTGAGAAGAAGATAATCATGATGAACTTGTATGTGTTATATTGTGATTATGTAATGTATAAGATGTTATTTGATAGATTATGATAGATAAACTTGATGTGTAATTGATGATTTTGGGATTTTGCTTGAATGTGATGGTTCATGAGATGAAATTGGGAAGAACATGCTTGAAACCCTTGTACATTAGGCTTTGATGGCAGTACGCACACAAGGTTTATGATGAAATGTCTAGGTGAAGTTAAAATGAGAGATATTTAGAAAAGATTTGGTGAAAATTAATTCTATCCAGAAAGTTACAGCCGAATGTAATCGGTTGTAACTTGGTCAAATCTTTTCAAAAGCTGATGTTTATTGAGTTTGTGATGAACTCCCAGGAAAAACCTTTCAAAACCAAGTGGAATGGCATTTTTTCGACGAAAAATGAATGCTTTATGAATTTTTCCGTATCGAAGGTTCAGGCTGTGTTTTCTGGCAGAATTTGCAGCCCATTACGAATGTCATAACTCAATTTAGGAATTGAGTTATGATCTCAACTTTTTACTGTAGGTAGCTTCAGGTGATTTCAAAAATCTCAAACTGGAATTTCGTCAATCGGATAAACAAGGAATTTTAAATTAATTTTTTCGTAAGCTGCAGTCAGAAGTGACGAATCTGATTGCAGCTTAGTAAATGAATTTTTATAAATTTTTGATAGAGAGTTAGACTCTAAAAATTTAACACAAGGATAAGCCCTCCGAGGGGCATGTCACGTAAAAAGATTGTAATTTTTGCAAGCTCGTAAGTATAGTAAACAGACGTCCCAAAACAGCCTATTATGATGTCATGAGTATATGAGATTAAGCCGAAAGTTAAAATGATAAAGCGTTGACTCTGAAAATCAACTACGCATAAGGAACATCAACTAGACTTGTTGTGATTATACGATTATAGATAATCGTATGGTACATGGTATATAAATATATGATAAATGGAATGACATGATGGATTATATGGGTTTGAAAGGATGTGAAATCGGGTACATATCGTATGCCTGTTAAGAACGATTAACGCAAGTTGAATGTGAAATTAAGCAAATGTATGCTCATTACCAAGTAAAATGATGTATGCTAACAAGAATGTGTTGATGATAACCTGAAAGCGTAGGAGACATGTCAACATGGACACGAGCATGGAAGGGCAATGGGTCAAAAGTAAATATGGAAGCTATGCACGAACTCGGACGCAAGAGGTAAGTGATTTCTGAAATCACTTCTTAGTTGTTTAAGTAAGGAAACGTCTAGTTTATTAAACACATTGACGACTGAAGTTAAATATGGCTTTTGGTTGTATGAATTTGGAAATTTTAGCTAAGTAGACCAAACGGGTAAAAAAATGAGATCTTATTGATATGAGGGAATGATGCTTAAATAATGGCTACAGTATTATAACCGGGTAATAAGTATAATTGTATATTAGTTCGCTAATTGAGAAACAGAGGCACGGATTAATAGTTAAAAGACTCGGTTGTGAGTTTTAAGTATAAACGAATGAGTTGTTTGGTAGGACATGAACGGGTCAATTAACTAGTAAATGAATGTAAAAGTCGAAAACGTATAAGTTAAGAATTTCTTTAGTCGGGATATTAGATATTGAGTCCATACGTTAGAGGATTGAATTACGATCACGTAGGAAGAAACGGATTGTAAAACGGATAAAAAGTTGAGGGAGTTATGAACGTTTCCGTGAAAAATGGTATTGCTGGGAATATGCAGCTCCCAACTGCAAACTTTCTGTCGAAATTAGACTCTCGCGCCCCGCGACATATAAGCATCATTTCGGTCACGACCCGCCAGGGGGCTTCGCGCCCCGCGAAAGCATAAGCTAAACCTGTCGCGGCCCGCGACAGGCAATAAAGCTGGCAATTTGATTGTTTAGTTGTTTGTTTTGATATACAGGCTTATCTATATATGTTTTAAACATTATATAACTAAAAACATTTCATAATATATGAATATGTACAAAATTATATAATGGAAAGCTGCGAATATGACGTGTTGGAATAAGTACAGGAAAATTTAAGTCGTAATTAAGAGCTCGTAAGTATGTATAAATGTAGTACTGTTTGCATGTATGAATGTAATTCTCTATGTATATACGTAGGAATGATTTCAATACGTTTGAGTATTGACGAATACTAATGATGTGTTTTGAGATTGGAAAGTAATGCAGGTATGAGAACATCGGGTTCATGAGGTAACGATGTCGAACTCGGAACAAGAAAATACGAGAGGATAGTAGAATGAATCTAATCTTCTATTGTTAAATGTTATGCAATATTAAACTATATAAGAATCATGTCTTATGATATTGTTAACGACTAATGGTTAAGTTGTATGTGATGTCCATAGGTACTACACGAAATTCTTCTACCTCTAACGAAGGGAAGCGGACATGGATCGAGTCGAGAGCAAGGATTGTACGGAGAGAACAGTCACATAGCTTTAATTATGTAACGCCTTAAAGTGTTAATTAAAAGTGAATGTTGTATATTTCTTTTAGTTAATGTTTGACATTTCATATTTGAGCCGTCATGTGAGTAATGTGTCTAATAAAGAAAGAAATTTTTAAGGCACTTTTTCCACTACGTCGTTTGTAAGATATTACGTGTTAGGGTGTTACAAGTTGGTATCAGAGCCCTGGTTTGAGGGAAATCAAGTATAAGGAGGTAAATACTTGAACTCAAACCTGTGTGCTCTTGTGGCAAGAAACCCGTACAATCCAAGACTCGATCAAGATCTAAAGGTAGAAGCGAATGTAAGTATGTATATGAAGAAAACTAACAGTATGTTATGTGTAAGGTAAGCATAGTTGTTTGGAGAGTATGACCCGCGAATGCGGTCTAGGACCGACATCAAGGCATATAATAAGACAAATTGACCCCAGGTGCGTAAATTTAATATGTGGGTGCATGTAATTGTAAAACTTATCAAGGGAAGGAAAATTTTAAATGAAAGATAATAATGGAATCGTAATGAAGTTTTGAAAATGTTACACGTGCCAAAACCAAATTCTTTGGACATAAGGTGATGATTACACGAAGACACGAAACTAGTATGTGGATGGTGTACCTGGCCAGTACACAAGAAACATATGATGTTCGTGAGACTGTGATAATTGTTACAGGTATGTCCATTAGGATTAGGGAGTAGGTGGACGTGAGGGTGAAGGGAAATGTAAGACTCTCAAGAAATTGAGAGTACCAAATACTAAAGAGAAGTATGAATGATATGTTTGAATCCGCGAGACGAATTCTAAACATAGAAGTAATGGAAAGTGTGAATGATATGTTCGAATCCGTCGCGGATTCGAAACATAGAAGGAATGAAGGATGTAAATGATATGTTAGAACCGCGAGACGGATTCGAAACATAGAAGGAGTGGAGGATATGAATGATATGTTAGAATCCGCGAGACGGACTCGAAACATAGAAGGGAATGAATGATAAAATGAAAAGTTTGAATTCGTAAGTAGGTACAAATCAAATAAGTAAGAATGAATGATAAGAATGAAAGGTTCAAATTCGTAAGTAATTACGACCAAACAAGTAAATATTCTTTAAAAGTGGATATTATCCAAGTTATGTTTTAAATTTTTATCTATATAAATATATTTATGTGAATACATTGTATGCAAAATGGTTGAAAGGACAAATGAGTTATGCAGGTCAAATGGTGATTGCCATTTGAACCCGATATTTAATGTTTGAAATGGTCAAGTCACATAATTGTAGGTAAGCATAATGTATGGTCATGCAATGTCACAAATTGGAAGGAAATAGTCAACGCAAGATATGGATAACGAGTCAATGGATTTGACTTGCGCTAGGTATGTATGAAGGTTATGCTTTTAATGGGAGCTTATAGCTCGACTAGAGAGGGATGTGTCAGAACTGGGTAATTGGTAAACATAGGTCAGAATGTATTTACAAATGGACTTCCGAAAGGTCAAACAAAGTAAGTTGATAATTATTAAGCAAGTAATTGTAAATTAGCATGAAGTATTTGATTCACTAAGTAGGTAAAACCAATGAAAGCTATTGTAGTAGCAAGAAACCTTAGTTGAAAGAAATAAGCTTTGAACCAGTTACGTGTTAGATATATTACTAAATGACTCTTGCGGTTCAAAGTGAATGACGGGTTACGACCCGGACGGAAGGCTTAAGTTTTAATGTAAAGGATGAGTATTTGCAAGAAGCACTGAGACATGAAGCGATGAAATTGTATGCATGCTTGAATTGACGAGAAGTACAAACGTATACTTCGTTATGGGTATATACAATAAGAAAGAAGTGGCAGTTTGACTTTGAAAAGTCAAACTGCAGAAGTTGACAAATAAGCTAAAGAATTGCGAAAGAAAGTTTATATATTGACCCGTCATGAACGGGTCAAACAACGAAAATGATATGTTAAGGAAATGGTCACGTATTAACCTATTTTGAACAGGTTAAATGCACTAATGTTAAAAAATGAATGAGGTCAATCCGGAAGATGGTATGAATGGTAACGAAGAGGACCGGTTCGTTGCTTCATATTGAAGTACTGCACCCAAGTAGTAAGGTTAGCGAATTGTTAATATCTGAATGTAGGATTGTAGCTATGGCTGAAAATGTACTTCCGTATGAATTATTGATAGCGCAAAATGTGATATAATAAGGAAGGTTTGAATCTAGAAGTTGACTAAAAGATAAGTTTTAGATCAGGCTTAAGTAGTAAGTAGAGCGGGTTTGAGTAGGAAGATAGGAATAAAACTCTAAGTATAAATGAGATTATTAGATCTAATACTAACGGTGAAATCTATTAGTAAGTTCATATAAACTCGTTTTTTTTTTTTTTTTTGCTATGTTGTAAATCACGGCATTAGACTCTTTAGTCTGTTACATGTAACAACTCTCACCAAAACTATTATTTATTAATTTATTTTGTCCAATAGGAAACCCTAATTGAGACCCCCAAGTAATCCTGCATAAACCCTAAAAATTTCAGAACAATCAGAATCAGGATCAGGGCCCCTAAAACTCGGGGGGGGGGGGGGGGGGGATATTCCCTATTGACGATTATCCTAATAACTTGCTGTCAAAATCGAATTTTAACATTCCGTCGACTCAGCTAGGCTACAAACACACGGGGCTACCCTATAATAGGGTGGTACCCCTCGCGTCACGCGATGCATCTACGTCGGCCCCTTGCGTCACGCGAGGGTGCCAAATTTTCAGTATAAATAGAGGGGTGTGGGACTTGCATTTTGGCGTTGGAACGACGTTAAAACTCAATTCATACACTGAGTTATTGTCTGTATACTACAAAACACACACAAATCACGAAACGCTGGCGCGATAACAGGGTAATAACTCGATCGCTACTACGATTCAATGTCCGATCGATTGAAACTATCCAACAGATGTTTAAGTGCTGCTCAAATTGGGTTTATACTTTGTCATTCGTCGTTAATTCGATGGATGTTTAAGTATTGCACTTTGTCATTCGTTGTGAGGGTTTAATCTCGTGAGTTATCGTAAATGCTGTATTAGTTACTAACCTAGTTCGTGTGCATTGTTATTTAAATTAGGTTATCAGGCTAATCAGTAGGCTAAACTCTCCCCGCATAAATCTGCAATGTGAGTCATTCTCTTTTTATCCACTGTTTTACAATACCTCAAAACTATTTTCAAAGGTTACAATTACAGGGAGTAAGTCGTGGTTATCTTAATCACTGGCTAGTGGGGTATTGTAAACATTACTAATTTCTCACGGGTTAGGCTAATAAATCCTCACCGTGATAAACGTCACTACTTGGGGAGGGACCCAATAGTGATATGACCATCGTCAGCAAGTGACAAAGTGCCAGATAAAAATAAGATAGAAGCCATTGTAATCGCTCTTATGCTGTAATTTATAACTAGGTGTCATTTTATCAAAATGAATGATTCACTAAGTATTTCCCCGCAGACAAAATATTTTTAAGACATGTTTCAGGCGACCTACTGTAAATCAAGGAAAATGTGCTACGGAGCACTAATCAGCTTGAAGAGGTGGCTCAGTTAAAATGAATAAACATGTTTTAAATAAATCAGGGAATTTCCTAGTAAAATTTCCTCTATTGTAAATTACGGGGTTTATCCCGAATTATGAAATAAAATAATCGGGAAATTTAAGTTTTAAGAGATCCTGTTTTAAAATCTTCCGCTGTCGCATCAATTAAATACCACGGGTTCCTGTCCCATGTCGGGTTTGGATAAGATTTGGCCTAAATGATAATTGGTGAGAACTGTGATGACGTGGCCCGAAAAATACCTACGTAGGCGTCGTGATGCATGTACTAGTGCTAAGACTAGTTTTTCTATCATCGAGTAACGAGTTTCTAGGCCGGTGAGCATCTTACTTATATAGTAAATTGGAGTCTGAATGTTTTCTCGTTCTACCATCAATACTGCACCTACCGCTACTTCCGCAGCAGATAGGTATAAAATCAATGGTTCTTTTTCTTTTGGCGCAGTCAGCGTTGGTAGCTGAATTAAACATTCTTTCATTTGTTTGAATGCTGCTTCTGCTTCAGGTGTCCACTGAAAGTCAGTTTTCTTCGCGCAATTTCGCAGCGTGCTGATGAATGGGTAAGACTTTGCCGCATGATTAGCCAAGAATCTGTTCAAGGCTGCTAAGCGCCCGGCGAGTCTTTGCATATCTTTTATTGTTGCAGGTGATGGCATTAGCTGAATGGCCTGAACTTTTTCTGGATTTACTTTAAAACCGTCTCTTGTGACTATAAAGCCCAAAAATTTTCCCTCCTCCATGCCGAAAGAGCATTTTGTTGGATTCAGTTTCAGGTTTACGTTGCGCAAAGAGTCGAACGTGCTCTGAATATTGTTAAGCATTGTGTCTTCCTCGTGGCTCATGATGACGAGGTCATCCATGTATACCTCGACTGTCTTGCCAATGTCACCTCTGAAAACTGCGTCCATCAAGCGTTGGTAAGTTGCGCCCGCATTGCGCAAGCCAATGGGCATTTTAGTGTAACAGAAGATGCCCTTATTTGTGCGGAATGCAGTTTTATCTTCGTCTTCTTCCTTCATCTGGACCTGATGATAGCCTTTGTAGCAGTCAAGAAAACACTTCCATCTGAATGACGCTAGAGAGTCGACTTTTTTGTCTATCTCCGGAAGCGCGTAGCAATCTTTTGGGCACGCTTTATTCAGGTCTTTGAAGTCGACGCACATTCTCCATCCGCCACTCTGTTTCTGTACCATTACTGGGTTGGCAACCCATGTATGGTATTTAACTTCACGTAAGATTCCCGCATTGAGTAATTATGTCACTTGTTCGTCCATGGCTTTCGCTTTTTCTTCACTAAAGCTACGCCTCCCCTGAGCATCAGGTTCTGCTGATGGTATGATATTCAAGCAATGTTGAGCTATGTCGCGTGGAATCCCCGTCATGTCTGCCGAGCACCATGCAAATATATCTTTGTTGTTGGTCAACAATTCTTTTAATTTTATTCGTGTTGTCGGTGAAATGGCGTGTCCTAGCAGGATGGTCTATTCCAGATATTCGTTGTTCAGGACCCATTTCTCCGGTTCGTTTGATGCTGAAGGTTTGGCTACCTTTGCCGGTGGTTCATCATCTACGTACATGACCTCTTTACTTAAGTATAGAATTGCTACTCCAGTCTCCGTTGGAAATCCACATGCAACGTGTGGGATAGAGGTGATCATGTTGAATTCTCTTTGTGATCTTCTTCCAAGCAGGACATCATGTCGTGATGTTGCCGGCATGACCATGAAATTTACTGTGACTGTTCGTGAATGCTCACCATCCGATAGAGTCACAGGGAAAGCTATTTGCCCTAATGGGAATACAGCTTCATTGCAGAATCCGGTGAGAGGAAAATCAATCGGTTCTAAACGTGCTTTGTCTTCTGGATCAAGTTGTTTGAAGCATTGCTCGTATATGATGTCCATCGAGCTTCCCGGATCTATAAACATATAGTCTGTCCGGTAGTGGCCAAAGATGCCAGTAATAATTACTGGACGTTCTTCTTGAGGGCCTCCAGGAACAACAGGAAATACAACTTGTTATTCCATCCAATGTTGATCATGGTTCCGCTTATTTGGTCTTCGTGACGGACCTCCTTGAACCATGTTTATTTGTTTTGGTTTAACTCTCTGATAACTGTTATTTCTGGATTGTATATCAACATTACGACTAGATTGGATGGCCCTCCGACAGGGTGTTGGTGGGTCCAATACTACAGTGTTGATTTTTTCACCAGATCTGATGTTTGGGAATTCGGATCTGGTGATTTGCATAACGATTGTGTTTAAAGCAGTCTGGCATCTGTTGAACCAATATTCTGGGGATCTCTCTATGATTAGATCTGAGAAATTCTTTCTGTCTGAATGACTGTTGTTTTTGTTTGCTCCCTTGATTCCGTTAATCTGGGTGTTTTGGGTTGTGGAACCCTTGGATTCAGATCGGGGATCTGATGGGTGAGATAATGAATTCTCTGCCATGTGAAAAACAGAGAATGAAAAGGACTGAATCGAAACGAGATGAAAACTGAAAAAACAGAGGAATCGGGGGGCGCCAATGAAGAAACACTAGATAAATGGTCGGAACCGAGATATCTAGGGGGTTTGAATCCGCATAAAAGGTTGGTTTCCACTCTATTGATTCGGGTCCAACTGGTCTTCTTCTCCGATAACTCTGCAAAAAAGAGCACCGTTAGCCTCGCCAAGGGGAGAAAAGGGTTCTCTCCTTGACCTGACTCCGGTGTGAGAATAAGTATTGGTAATGAAGAAGAAGATGTATTTTGTAAGTGTGTGTAACTTGAATTCATACCTGGGTTGCTTCTCATATTTATAGCCGGGAGTCTTTTTAGGCGGGAAAACCCGTTAGTGAAAAGTTGACGGAAGATGCTAACCCCGTAAGCGGTTACATTCCCTTCCGTCAAGCTTCTTGATCCGACGTGAGAGCACACGGATCGTGGCTTAGATCGAAGGCTGGGGATTTGCCACGTGTAAAGTGATCAAGTGGAGATTATTTTCCAATTGCATGCTTCCGTTGTGAATTCAGGGATGCCTGAGATGGTGACACGTGTCCAGACGGTTGTAACCGTCTTGGTGGTGCACGATTGTATTTCTTCTAGAAGATTACTGCTATAATCTGGTGTGGCACCTTATCGTGTGGAGACAGGTGAATAAATAAATCCCAAGTCTGGGTAAATAATATCCAGGTCTGGATATTTAGGCGGGACTGTTTATTTCAGGATTTTCATCCTTTGTCTATGGGAGAAAGCGCAAAGGTTTATGATTTCCTTTGGGCGCGCAAGTGTTGACAGTTGACTGTTCTTTAAATCTCTTTTTGTGAGACCAGTGCGCGGCCGCGCAAGGTACAAGGCTGATCAGTAAGGTTTTGGTATGGTCCCAAATATTTATTATGAGGTTTTTGGGACCTTACCCCTTCATGTAGAAAGCGTAATAAGGAAAGTGCGAAAGTAATGATTCGATGTAACGGATTGCAATGGATGAAAGTGTGATAATGATCACTAAAGACCAACCCAATGGTAGGAATCCGAAATCTAAGGAAATAAATTTTAAGGGATGTGCCCTAAACATGCCGGTAGATGGGTTAATAATAACCGGAAAACGAAGGTAGGTATTGTTTGATAGGGAGAGAATGTACTATATTTGCTAGAAACTAGTATTAAACAATGAAAACGAGACTGTAAAGAATTCTGGGTCGAGCTCTCATGGTTAGAGATAGTCACCGGAATGGATTCACCTTGTTAATGGGGTGGGAAGAAAAGGTATTAAATGTTAAGTGGAAATGAACAAGGTTTCAGGGACGAAACCTCCTTTAAGGGGGTAGACTTGTAACACTCCAAAAACGGGCTTGGTAATTTTAAACCCGGTTAATATAAAGGAACGGTTAAAGTACCGTTAGTGGTAACATGAATATAAGTAACAAGATAAGAGTTTTAGTCTCATTTATTATCAAACGAAAGTTAAGGGACCAAAACCATTAAAAGGGAAACAATAATTTTAATAAATAAAATTAAAACACAACACACACATAGTGTATGTGTGTGTCGACTTCCAAGAGAAAGAAGAACAAGGGTTCAAACCCTAGATCATGAAAAAGCTTCAATTGAAGGAAAATTTGGAGCTTAAACATACATGAATTAATGATCACCTACACAAGGGGATCATGAGGTATGTCTTAAAACTTAGATTTGGTGATCTTAAATGAAGTGGGTTTTGTGTAATCCGTGAATTAGGTTGAAATTAGAATGAATACTTGTTAATACTATCATGTTGAAGTTGCATCATGGTTAAATTTTAGTTATTTGGATGAATTAGAATAAAACCCATTGCATGAGTGAGAAGAAGATAATCATGGTGAACTTGTAGGTGTTATATTGTGATTATGTAATGTATAAGGTGTTATTTGATAGATTATGATAGATAAACTTGATGTGTAATTGATGATTTTGGGATTTTGCTTGAATGTGATGGTTCATGAGATGAAATTGGGAAGAACATGCTTGAAACCTTTGTACATTAGGCTTAGATGGCAGTACGCATACAAGGTGTATAATGAAATGTCTAGGTGAAGTTAGAATGAGAGATATTTAGAAAAGATTTGGTGAAAATTAATTATGTCCAGAAAGTTGCAGCCGAATGTAATCGGCTGTAACTGGGTCAAATCTTGTCAAAAGCTGATGTTTATTGAGTTTGTGATGAACTCCCAGGAAAAATCTTTCAAACCCAACTGGAATGGCATTTTTTCGACGAAAAATGAACGTTTTATGAATTTTTCCGTATCGAAGGTTCAGGCTGCATTTTCTGGCAGAATTTGCAGCCCATTACGAATATCATAACTCAATTTAGGAATTGAGTTATGATCTCAAATTTTTACTGTAGGTAGCTTCAGGTGATTTAAAAAATCTCCAACTGGAATTTCGTCAATCGGATAAACGAGGAATTTTAAATGAATTTTTCCGTAAGCTGCAGTCAGAAGTGACGAATCTGATTGCAACTTAGTAAATGAATTTTTTATAAATTTTTGGTAGAGAGTTAGACTCTAAAAATTTAACACGAGGATAAGCCCTCCAAGGGGCATGTCACGGAAAAAGATTGTAATTTTTGCAAGCTCGTAAGTACAGTAAATGGACGTCCCAAAACAGCCTATTATGATGTCATGAGTATATGAGATTAAGCCGAAAGTTAAAATGATAAAGCATT